>NC_141106.1:31289715-31444715 GCF_041138505.1 Cibotium barometz
CAGGTAATGATAGGTCTTCTAGAGATCCTTGGGTTTCCTATACATCTAAGAAACTGTAAAAATCTATCCTATGAAGCGATTATACTTCCTAATGATCGCAGACTAGTAACGATTGAACTTCACCAATCATCGACGGGATCAAACTTGAGATAACTGTTGACTAGACTATCCCCCAATCAGACTTTTAAACGATTTGATCAAGCAATGATTTTGCTTATACACAATAGATTGTACGGCCATTGGTCTATGTATTCGACTATAGGATTTAGTAGTCTCTTCTACGATTAGATTTTGCAATTGCTCTTACACACCCGATTGGTTGTATGGCAGTTGGTCTTTACATCTGATTGTAGGATTTAGTAGTCTGTGATCAAACTCTGCAGTTGCTCGTATAGTTGGTCGTACAGTGATTACACTTTCATACATGATTGGAGGTCGTACACTTCCAGTGTCCCTTGGGCAATTTTGGTGTGAATGTTCCCTATACATGAGAACTTTTTACTCTAGTACTGGCTAGAGGTGTAGATGACTCCGTCGGTCCTCCCTAGGGAACTCGAGGACTACCGACACAAACCCTAGGGTTGGGGAAAAGAGAGCGTGGATAATCTCAGGGAAGTATACCTGCCAAGGATGAGTCAACCTCACTCGCTAGACATGCAAGACCTATGCTCTACACTGTCTACTGTGCTCTCCAACCACCACCTAGCACCGCAGTATCCCTACAGGCCTCTCACTCACACCACACCCGCCACTGATCACTCACTCACCTTGCTCACAGAGAGAGAGAGAGATAAAATGCCACAAGAGCGCAACACTATATGTCCAAACTGTATACAAGAATGATACAAGAGAGACTGTGCTCCAACACTGTCTACTGTGCTCTCCAACCACCACCTAGCACCGCAGTATCCCTACAGGCCTCTCACTCACGCCACTGATCACTCACTCACCTTGCTCACAGAGAGAGAGAGAGATAAAATGCCACAAGAGCGCAACACTATATGTCCAAACTGTATACAAGAATGATACAAGAGAGACTGTGCTCCAACTCAGAGAATGTCATACACCAGAGAATGTGCTCTTTGTCGAATATGCTAGAGTGAATGTGACACAAGAGAGAGTCTCCTCACTATCAAGAGAGTGCTCCCCTTATCTCCTCCTCGGGTGTCCTCCTCCTCAAAGCCCCAACCCTCATCATGTAGTTTAGAGGGACAATCTTCCATCGGGAAAAGGGAGATGGTGCTCAAGAGGATATCAAAGAGGAGCTTGCCCTGCCTTAGGAAAGGGAGAGGGGTGTTGTGTCCACTATGAGTGCCATCATTGTTGGTCATGCACGGTCGGAGATGTCAAAGGGCACCAACAGTCGGAGGGCATCGGTGGTCGGAGCCATTGAAGGAGGGCACCGACGGTCAGAGCACAGTATCTCAGAGATGTCAGATATGATGGGAAGTTCTTGGTGGAGTGTGGAGGACCTAGCTTCTCGTCCACAGGTCGTGCCCACTACTACTCAATTCACCGTCTTGGTGAATGTAGTCTTCAAGAAAGGGATTAAGCAAGGTGGCACCTTGCTTAAGTTGTTGTTGCATAAGGCAAAGTTCCTTGAGGCAGTAACACTCCTTGTCCTCATGGCCCGCCTTTGAGCAAAATAAGCAATATTTCTTGGTGAGACAATCACTTGGAAGATGGTCTTGTGAGCTACATACCGGGCACCATCAACTCATCTTGGGATCTTTGACCTTGAGTTGCTCGACCTCCTTCCTGAGAGCTGCCAGGACCATCTCCTCTTGTTGTGACCTTTTGAAATCTTCAAGCTCCTTCTTGAGCTTGGCTAGCTCATCTATGGAAGCGGATGTAGAAGCTATTGTCAGGGCTAGAGGAACAGTTGGAGGAGCCAAAGACATGCAAGGGATAAGTGGGGACCAAGTGGTACTATGCTCCACCATGAGGCAAGCATTCTCCCGTTATGTAGCTCTGTCTTGGAAGTCTTGCAAGGTAACTTGGGGTGGAAATGTCTCTCTCATCTTCATCTCTATTTGAGTAGGGAGTACTCGAAGCACCCAACACTGTTTGCAGCATGTAGTTTCTAGGATCTTGGGGTAACCGAGTGACCAAAACTTAGGTCTTGTGTGACAAGTTGGGCCACTGACTCCCTTGCCTTCATGGAGAGTTGGTTGAGCTCTTGAGTAATGAGGCAGAAAGGTAGCCAAGAACTATAGCCTAAGGGTGGCAGAAAGGTAGCCAAGAACTGTAGCCTAATGGTGGCAATCCAGGTAGTGGTTGACAGGAAATTGACCACCGATCGGCACTTTCTTCCAACGTTGTCAGGAACAAGACCAAGCATGCATTATCTTGGTTGAGACCTCTTGAGTCACTCATAGTGAGGAATCGCCACACATGGTCTTCCACATCTTCAATGATGGTATCTTTGAAGGTTGGTGGTTCAACTTGCACACGGTTAAGGACAATAGCCAATGTCTCTAGCCCTGGAGCTGCCATAGGGTTAGAAGAGGAAGATGCTGAGGAGAAGAGTAAGGAAATGAGGAAGAACCCTACGACGACTAGTTCAAAGAAGAGGAGAATGAAGGGATGAATCATCTCCCAGAAGCTCTAGTCTTTGGGGGCATACACAACACTCCTCTCACCCCACCACAAATAGAAATTACCAAAAAGAAAAAGAAAAATTTTGAGACTATCCTTGACCTCTAGGAGAGTCCCATCATAATCGCCAAATTTTGTCTTAAGCTGTAGATGACTCCGCTGGTCCTCGCTCTAGGGAACTCAAGGACTCCGACACAAACCCTATGGTTGGGGAAAAGAGAGTGTGGATCCTCTCAGGGAAGTATACCCACCAAGGATGAGTCGACCTCACTCCTCACTCGCTAGACATGCAAGACCTATGCTCTACACTGTCTACCATGCTCTCCGAACACCACCTAGCACCGCAGTATCCCTACAGGCCTGTCACTCAAACCACACCCACCACTAACCACTCACTCACCTTGCTCACACAGAGAGATAGACAAAACACCACAAGGGTGCAACATTGTATACCAAACTGTATACAAGAATGATACAAAAGAGACTATGCTCCAACACCATAGAGAATGTGCTCTCCGCCGAATATGCTAGAGTGAATATGACACAAGAGCTCTAGAGTGTCCTCTAGAATGTGCTACAATGAATGTCCTACCAAAGAGAGTGTGTGGCCGAGAGAGTGCTCCCCTTATCTCCTCCTTGGGTATCTTCCTCCTCGTGTATCCTCCTCCTCGAAGTCCCAACTCTCATCATGTAGTGTAGAGGTAAGATCTTCCATCAGGAAAGGGAAGATGGTGCTCAAGTGGATTTCGAACAGGATCTCGCCCTGTCTTGGGAAAGGGAGAGAGGTGTTGCCTCCATGAGTGCCATCGGAGTTGGCCATGCACATCGGAGATGTTGGAGGGCATCGGAGGTTGGAGATATTGAAGGGCACTGGCAGTGACAGCGATCGGAGGCAGTTGGAGGGCATCAGGGTGACGGTGGTTGGAGACGTTGAAGGGCACCAGCAGTCGGAGCTGTCGGAGGCCACCAACGGTGACGGTAGTTGGAGATGTCAAAGGTGATGGTGGGAAGCTCTTGGTGAAGTGTGGAGGACCTGGCTTCCTATCCCCCACCAAAGGTTTTTTCCTCGTGTGACCACACCTCAGTGTGGTGGTACTTAGTACTTAGGGATATCTTGGTACATTCATTCGTATTTTAACTCATATCAAGGAGGAGATAACATTCCAGCTTCTCTTTGTTTCTTCTCTTAATGAGTTTATTCCAAATAGTTCTCTTATTACTTCTATGCTCGATGGATTTTCAGAATGTTACGAGGGTTTTGCTACTACTCTTCATTTGATATCGAAGAAATATGTCATCTTGTACACAATTGATGAGTTGGTGGGTCTTCTTCTTGAGAAGAGCAATCCCATGTTAACAGGTCTAGCAAGATTTCTAGTGAATAGGAATTTTTGTGGCTCATCATGGTAAAGGTAAGTTTGGGTAGTCATTGAGTGCCAAGCCTAAGGGCCAAGCACCTACTCCATCGAACTCTGCTTCTTCCAAAGATAAGGATAAGAAAAAGAAGAAGAGATGTAATTACTATCGGAAACATGGTCATGTGATAAGAAGAAAAAGAAGTAGCAAGGTTTGTCTATCACTTCTACAGATTCATCTAATGCAAAGGATGAAGCTAACTTGGTGCATGATGACTATGCACTTATTGTCACATGTATGATCCTTCATTACATGGTGCTTGCATGAGTGGTAGATCATGTTGATGCTTGGTTCTTTGATAGTGGTGCTACAAAGCACATAACCTCTTGCTAAAATTTCTTTATTTCTGTAAAAGATGCACCTAAGGGGCGCACTGTGAGATGTGCTAATAATTCCTCATATGTTGTGAAAGACGTTGGTGATGTAGATGCAAAGATGTAGGGGAGAAGACAGCTTGAGCTCTTACAAGCACACACACACACAAACCCTAGAAGAGAACACAAGGCGAGTTTTCAGCCACCATCACTCTGAAATTCTGAAAATGAGTGAAAAATTCACTCCTCCTTCATGAAATACACCCACACTTTCCTCGTGTGGTCATCAATGAATGTTACGTAGTACCTGTAGCCACCCATAGACATAGTCACACAACAGGACCCCATACATCTAAATGCACAACATCTAGTACATTCTTGCTCACATTTCTATCATGTGGAAATGCATGCTTTGTTTGCTTCCTAAATTGACATGCTGCACATATTTTTTGCATACCTTCAACCTTAAACTTAGGCAGCCCTTTCACAATTTCTTTAGTCTGCATAAATTTCATTCTTTTCACATTTACATGCCCAATTCTCTTATGCAAAATGTTTGTATCTACAACAACTCCTGAACCATTTGCAAAAATTAAAGCACTCACTTTAGGCATATTTACATTCAATGTAAACATTCTGCCCACTATATTGCCTTTTGCAACCAACCTGCACTTATCTTTAAAGTCTTCTACATAATAGCCATTGGGGTTAAACCAAACCTACAAACCCTGCTCAATCATCTGGCCAACAAAAACAAGATTCTTTGTAATGTTCGAAACATGAAGTACATATGTAAGGTACTTCACCTTACCATCCTGCACAGATAATGGCACATCTCCAACATGGGCAATTGGATGAGCAGTGTCATCCCCTATTTTCAACAAAACCTGGTCTTTCAAGACTCTTCATTTCCTTAAACCACTCACCATGACTGTCATGTGGTTCAAAGCACCTGAATCAACATACCATACATCATTCTTACATGCTGTTACATCATTTTCAAACACAGCATTAACCACATGTTGCATAACAAACAACCTCTCATTATCCTCATTATTTTTGCTAAAGGATGCATAGTTGTTTTGCTGCACTTTTCCATTTCGTATCACTCTGCTTCTTATAGCAATCTACATGCACATGTCTAGGCTTACCACATTAAAAACAACCTCGTGTATCATTATGCTGCCTTTTCCAATTACCACGACCTCATTGACTCCCCCTGCCTCTAAACTAGCATCTTCCACCTGTGTGTTGTTGTTGCAAATCCTAGGACTATTGCTGCTGCTGTGACCATAATTTTGATTACCTATTTGGCCACCACCTTGGCCATGTCCACGACCTCTACCTCGTCCTCTACCTGCACTTGTGTAGAAGGCCTGCTGCTTTGAACTATTTTTGTTTTGTGAAGACTGTTGATCTTCACCCAAATTCTTCTCTTCAATGATCAACATTGACACCAAATCTGTGAAGTTGGGAATGTTCTCGTCATTGTCGCGAGTCTGAATAGACGTCTTGAACACCTTGTATTGTGGCCCGAGACCACGTAGACACTTCCACCTTATCATCATCATCAACAGAAACACTAATAGATGTGCAAGGGATTCCATAATGCCCTTGATCTTCAAGGCATAATCATTCATAGACACATTTTTCTTCTCCATAGTATGAAGCTCATTCTTCAACTAAATCTTTTGTGCCTTCGTATTGGTTTCATACAACTTCACCAAGGTATCCCATGCCTCCTTAGGTGACTTGTCATCATGTATATGCCCAATCATAGTATTCTATATGCTGATAGAAAGCCAATACATGACTTTCCTTGCTCCTTGATTCCAATACTTGAATTCTTTTACATTTGCAATAGTTGGATTAATCTTCGATATCTCTAGTGCCTCCTCATGTTCACCTTCAATGTAGTCTCAGCAGTAACCTTTTCCCATCAGAAACTTTGTCAATCTCTAAACCTCCATGCATGGAAGTTGTTCTTGTCAACCTTCTCTGCAACAATCTAGTTTATTCCATCATTCGACATCTTGTCTGCAACACAAATTTACCAAAAAAAACACTCTTGTTTGACCTTCACAAACTGTTCTATTCTCTGCAACCCAAACTGTCACCACCACAGTGACCTCTATTTGCATACATACACCTAATGGCAACTTTGAGACCTCTTTGTGCAGCAGTACACATAGTGTTTGCACAACCAATCGCCCTTCCTACAGTTCCAAAAACAGAGTTCTGCAGAGAATCGAAACTTACTCGGAGTGCCCGTGAACGCCTGCGAACTGAAAAACGGAGGTCCAGACGCACCCGCGAAATGCGATTTTTGCTTGAAATTTTTTTGTCTAGTAGACATAATAGTTGCCCTGTAGCTCTGCTCTCGTGAAGAAAGCTCCTCAATCGTCTCTCAATTGGAGTTTGTTTGCCGGTGCCTCCCGAAGAGCTCCCGACAAGGGTGTAGTAGCCAACACAAAGGGGAAAGAGTAGATGAAGCTCTTACCCTCGTACTGCTTCTTGTGCTTCTCTTGCTTTTCGCTCAGCCCTTAGCATGAACCAGGCTCTGATACCATGAAAAGATATAGGGGATAAGAGTGCTTGAGCTCTTGTAAGTACACACACACTCACACAAATCTTAGAAGAGAACACACAAGGTGAGAGGCTGAAAATTCTTCTTCTTCTTCACATAACAAAAGAGGTCTACAAAGAAGATAACGTGACTAACACACATAATAGAGTATACACAAGAGGTCCATAATGTGAACATGCTAAGTGGAGTGGGTAGGTGTGGACTCGTCGTTCAGTGTAGTCCAGCTGTAGAATCTTTAGCAAAGATATGTCAGTGCCAGCTACCAAACCCACCAGCTGTAGAATCTTTAATGTCAGTGCTAGCTACCAAACCCACCAGTGATGTAAATGTTGAGCGGTCATGCAAGCACCTTGTGAGTGTCAGCTCATGTTGAGCTCGACATCTCAACAGTAGATTTGATCGCATGCAATGGTAATGTTATTACTTTGCATAACACATCCGTAGTAGAAAGTGGGTTTAGTTTTTCACTTGATGATGCTAGAGAACCATCATATGATACTACTCTATATCTCAATAGGCTATTAGAGCTTCATATACTTATGCAGTACTTGGCCAGATATTCAGTTTGTGGTCTCACAGTGGAGTAGGTTCATGCATTGCCCTGGCACTAAGAATTAGCAAGCGTGTAAACATGTCTTTTGCTACCTTAAAGGTACAATAACGTTAGGTTTGTACTATGGTAGTGCATTGCCATGGCACTAAGCATTAGCAAGCGTATAAACATGTCTTTTGCTACCTTAAAGAAGGCACAATAATCTTAGGTTTGTACTATGGCATTGCATCCCGTCTTACCTTGCATGCTTATACAGACAGCAATCGGGTAAGTTTCTATGACACTCGTGTGTCAACCAATGGTAACTATTTTCTTCTTAGTGATTCATGCATTTCATGGCTCAGCAAGAAGCAGCCTTTAGTGGCCACTTCTAGTTGTGAAACTAAATACAAGGAAGTCTTTACAGCTATAGTTGAATGTGTTTGGCACCAGACGCCTATTGTCTAATCTTGGTGTGAGACAGTAGTCTCCTACTTTCATTTTCACTGACAGTCAGAGTGCATTGTGAGAAACCTTCTCTTTCATGCTTGCATAAAGTAAATTGAGGTGCATTATCATTATGTTAGAGAGAGGCTCTATGCTGGAGAGATTGACTTGGAAGATGTGCCTATGCATGACAATGTGGCAGATGGTTTTACCAAGCCTCTTACTAGAGAGAAGTTTGAAGCCTTTTGCCAGGCTTTAGGATTACTTCCATTACATGATTAATCTACTACATCCCTGTTCCTGTTCACATCATTCACTCCAGGGGAGTTTGTAACACTTATAGTGTTTCTTTTGGTGTGAACGTTTCCCATACACGGGAACTTTTTACTCTAGTGCTGGCTAGAGGTTTTTCCCTCGTGTGACCACACTCCAATGTGGTAGTACTTAGTACTTAGGGATATCCTTGTACATTTATTCTTACTTTCACTCATATCAAGGAGATAAAATTCCAGCTTCTCTGTGTTTCTTATATGCGCTTACACCATGTGTGTGTGTGTGTGTGTTGCTAGGGGGGCTGAGAGCTTCCCAACCCAGCAAAGCAGTCTGTGATTAGACTATCCACAATGATTGTACTTTCAGCATATATGTACCTGTGCAGCACCAGTTGGTCGATCTGATTGACTAGATTTTTGTATACAAATCCCCTCAATATTCTTTATCAAATTTGGTCAGTTTTTGGCATAACTCCCTATTTAGTGGATTCACTTACCATTTATAGATCTATAGACCAAAAACTACCCAGCAATTGGGACTTTGCGGTCCATGCTTGCTCTATTCTAGTGATTGGACCCTAGACCCAATGATTGGACTTCATAGTCTAGCGATTGGACTTTCCAGAGAGTAGTTTTTGCTTGTTTTTTCCTGTGCAATTTTACTTTCTATCCCTTTTTTGGGTCAGATTTGTTTTTCCCAACACTTATTGCATTAGAGATTAAGGCTCTTCTGATGGCATGTTACCTTCAATCAAGCATCAAAAAATCAAGAATTTGTGCAAAAGTTGAGAGTTCTTAATTTAGCCTAATTAAGAAAAAAAATTATGTTAACTTGAAAAAGTGATGAAATTAATACCTAGGGAGATTGTGAGACCTCCACCTAAGCACTTGGAGGGTTTTCCTTCCTTCTTTCAATCAAGAAAACAAAAGAACATAGGATAGTTATAGTTAGCAAAATGCATACAAAACTCCTACTCTAATCACATTTTCACCACACTTATCACTCCAAATCTTAACACTCAGTCAATCTACCACAAGTTTTGCAACTCATGGGTAAACTAAAACAAACAATGGATCAATGGAATGCTCCAAATGTACTCTAGCACTAGTTCTTTCCTTAGCAGTAGTGCCTCTTGTTAAGGGGGAAGTTATAGTTCATCTTAACAAGCATCATTGGTTAGAAGTATGAACCCATCTAAAGCGTGAAAGCGCATTGACCACTGGAAATGGAAGCCTCAAAGGGGTGTCAAACCCTTGAGCTCTATTAATCCTATTGCTTGGAATCTTTACAATTCAATTGTTAAGAGAGGGATGCTAGAAAGCTTTCTCTCCACCTACTCTCTCTCTCTCTCTCTCTCTCTCTCTCTCTCTCTCTCTCTCTCTCTCTCTCTCTCTCTCTCTCTCCACAACTAACAATCACAAAATGAACCATGCAAGCTTCAGGATCTCAACATGCACCCACACACACACTCACCAAAGTATACAAGCAAACAAGCAAGATTTATAACCATAGATATGCAAGAAAATGAAAGCAACAAGATGAGACATGAAATCACAAGACAATGCAAATAGAGGAACTCTCCAAGCTTAAGCTCAAAAGTAGATTGTATTATTCAAAATGTCTTTACAAACCTCCATAAGTCACTTATATACAATAGGGTTTGCCCAACCGCGCACACTTATGGGGTGCCCATTACTAGTTCTCTTCTATTATAAGCCTTATATGGTCGACTTCCATATTACAAGGTTGGGCCCTTGGCCATATGTAGAGTGAGATTGGGTGGGGCTAGGCTAAGCCTATGGAACTAGTCTCTAAGTAGCTAAGGAACCAAACATTGAAAAGTGGGTGGTGTGGCGGACCCTAAGATTATGGTACTGTCCAAACCAAAACTAAAATCTTTAAAAAAATCATGAAATAAAACACTCAATAATTATCTCTATTTAGCCGAAGAAGCCTCAAAGAGTGCCGCTGGAGAATCTGCTTGTGATAATTAAAGGGGGGAAATGAAATGAGAAGAGTTAAAGCTTAAACATATGGAGGAATCACTTGCATTTCTCTACTAAGGTATTTTCCTGGTTGAACTAAGCATGGGAAAATTCACAGCATGCCTTGATCCCACCAAGAAGTAAATACACTGTGAACATACATGTCTTGAGACTGTAGTAGGAAAGACTCTATATACACACAAGCGTTGAGCCTCTAGTAAGCAAAGACTCTACAGAAATGTCCGCACGGTCCATACTAGGCAATCCATACTAGGCAAGTACAAAAGAAAAGCATAAATAACCCACCTTAAAAGATGCCCCAGATGGGCCCAGATGATCTCCGCTTGCGTGAAGCTCACAATCGCCTAAGCATTGAAAGCCATTCCTTTGTAGGAGGGCATTCACAAAAAAATAGATCACTAGAGGCACTTCGATGGTTACAGACTATGCGAAGTGCCGAACGTAGTGATAGGCAAGCCAAGTGGAGTCAACTTTGCCAACAGTTAGAGGCATGAGTGAGTACATTCTTGGTAAGCGTAACCCCATTATCAATGTGAAAAGCCACCATTTAGACTTTAGGAGTCCACTATGCTAGAAATTCAAGGAAAGGAGGATTTGGATAATATGAAGGTACAATATGTGGATTCTTTGGGATTCAAGACTCAATAGTGGGAACATCATGTTCCATTGGTACACATGCCACAAATACATTTTCAAAGATCATTGAGTCGATGAAGGAGAGCGTCTCCAAATCCCAAGAAACATATACCAGACATGCACAGAAGTCTAGAAGAGATGTCAACTACAAAGAAGAACATTGGTTGTATATTGGTATCATGAGGCAACTATTGTAGCAAGTGGGCAATCATTTTCCCAAGCTCTCATTCCAAAGCTTTGGCCTATTTTCCATTATGAAGAAGATCATTGATGTCTCCATGAACTTGAAGTTACCAAATGGTTGGACTATGCATGATGCCTTCCATGTCTCCTCATGGTTGAAACCTTATGTTGGACCATCTTTACAAGAGGTTTTAGTTGAGCAACAACACAAGTGGTTGGACGAGGTAGAAGTCATTGAATCTGAGTAGATTCTCCTCGATAAGTGAAAGCATGGTTTTGATAAAAGACTCAGATAGTTCTACACCAAGTTCAAAGACCAAGGCACTCACAAAGCCATTTAGCTCAACGAATACCCCCATATTTTGGAAGTTATGCAACTGCCACCAAGCTAAGAAAGTTATGCAACTGCCACCAAGCTAAGAAAGAGGGAATATCACATGCACCCATGCACTGAGGTGCTATGTCACACTCTAGCTCATCATCAATGCTACATTTGTACAACCAGTAGGGATACCTTTTATCATATGCTATGACCCCATTGTGAGCCCTAGTCCTAGGGACATGTCAAGCATGAGCTACATAGGTCAGTTTTTCCAAGCCTTAGGTGTCTACATGTGTCAATCATCTTGATTCTTAACCCACTTGGAGAACAGTAAGAGCATTTAGGTCACAGTCTATGGTAGGTCAGCATTAGTGTCATGTAAAATAATTTAAAGCAATGCCTTAGAGGCCAGCCACATAGGGCATTGGCTATCCATTGGCCAGCCAAACAAAGCCTATAAGGTTAGCCCATGCTCAACCCAATAATAGGCATACATTATGGCCATCGTTTGCTATTGATTTGGAAGCTACATGTACTCAGGTGTGGGAACCTTCTAGAGCAGGCCGACTGTATACTTATAGTCATGGTGGACATGCCATATATGAACCTAGCCAATCGACAATATCATGATTTATGGGTCATAGGACAAATCTCAGTTGGTTGACTTAATAGCTGGCTGACTTGCACCTTCTAGAGCAGGCCGACTGTATACTTATAGTCATGGTGGACATGCCATATATGAACCTAGTAGCCAATCGACAATATCATGATTTATGGGTCGTAGGACAAATCTCAGTTGGTTGACTTAATAGCTGGCTGACGTGCTCATCATGAGGCTATATAACAAATCAAACCCAAGCAAGTGTGCTTAAGCCCCTTGGCTTATGCATACATCATCCAGCCTTGTGCTACAGCCATAGGCAATAGTCCAAGTTATCTCTTCATTAGCCTACATTCTCGCATGCTTTCAGCAGAGTCCTCATTGTTAGAAAATTATTTACTCAATGCTCCATCCTCATGTTGTTACTATGGGTGACAAATGTAGTATATTTTATAAGGCCCCCTAGACAGGCAGCACCCTAACAGTTTCCAGTTTAGACACTGCCAGATGGCTAAGAGACAGCTTATGTAGACTTGAGACTTTGCTAAGACACAACTTATGTAAACTTGGCACTCTACCAAGTAGGATACATGCTTGTGTGGCTATGTGACTACATTAGTAAGCACCAGACAATGAACTAAGGACACACTCTACTTGGCACTCTGCGTGTCAAGTAGGATGTATCCTTATGTAGGCTATGTGACCACATGAGTGAGTGATAGACAATGAACCTAGGGCACACTCTTCTCAGGTTTAGTGAGCACTGGATAACAAATTGAGGGCACACTATTCTCATTTTTGAGGGTACAAATTGTCTCTCAAATGGGCATGAGAGCTGCGTACAACCTTTTTAAAAATTTTGTTTTAGTCTCAGATGGGCGTGAGAGCTGCACATAGGCCTTTAAAAAGTTTTGGTTGTAGTCTCAGATGGGCATGAGAGTTGTACACAGGCCTTTTTTTAAAAATGGTTATAGTCTTAGATGGACGTGAGAGCTACGCACAGGGATTTTTAAGAAATTTTGTTGTAGTCTCAGATGGGCGTGAGAGCTGCACATAGGCCCTCTTATGAAATTTGGTTGTACTCTAATCCCAATCAGATATAGTATGGTCATTTTAGGCCAACCGACCAAGTCAATTGGTCATTTTAGACCAACCAAGTCAAATGATATGGTCGGTTGGTCATTTTAGACCAATTCATAGGTTTCGCCAACATGGCTGACCTACATCCATGTTGACCCTGAGCACTATATATAGGCTAGTTTGGCAACCTTTATTAATCATTGAGGTGTGTCCAAGTACTCTTATAAGCAAGAGATCCTCCATCCATAGCACATTGCCATAAAAGCTCCTTACCCAGAGCACACATGTGTGGGCATATAGCCATGAGTTTATAATCAATTTTTGCAAGCAATAATATTGTTTACTCTCCACTTGTTTCTATAATTCAATGCCTTGTATTGTGAAGATCATGCTTCTACTATGTTGTCTTACAAGTATATACATGAAGTTTGTAACTTCCCTATTAAGCATTTAGCATTAAGCATAGGGTAAGTCTACCTTCATTAATAAACTCCATTGCCAATCCTATCTTATAAAAAATAGGATTTCATTAAGCACAAGGTAAGGCTAACTTCATTAATAAAGTCTAGTGCCAAACCTATCTTACAAAAAATAGGATTTCATTAAGCACAAGGTAAGGATACCTTTCTTAATAAATTTCAGTGCCAAGTATATCTTACAAAAAATAGGATTTCATTATATGTGGTAAGATGGTAGAGCGCCTTATAGTACGATATGTGGGTGAAACCATGTTTACTGGCAGAGTGGTTATTAATATATCCCCCTTCTTAATGGTGATCACATCTTTCATCACCAAGTTCAAGTCAAGAAGATGCTACTAGTTCCAAAGAGGTGTATATGGTCAAAAATTTAGGTGAGAGTTGGTGAGAGACCTTTGGTGCCTATTGGGAGATAGATTTTGGTTGGTTCTTGAGAGAGAACACTTGTGGAGGCTACATGTGGTGTAGTGTGTGTGTATAAATGATTGATGTGAGGCTTGATCTTTGAGGTCTTGAATGGTTTGGGCTCATACAAGGAAAGAGGGTCCATGGCTTTGCTTGGGGATTCATACACTAAGACCACCTTCATTTGGTTGGCTATGAATGATGATGGTTCAAAATTCTCGGGCGTGATAGTGTGTTTCCAAAACTCAGAGATTGGGCTTTGTTGTTGCTTTGCATCTTTGGTGTGGTGAGGTTTTTGTTTATGAAGGTTAATAGAGACAGAGAAGAGGCAAGGATCTTATCTTCTAGATATGGGAGGTTACTGCACATTCTAAGGGGATATGTAGGTGGTGATTTGTACCATGGACATGGATTTTGCCCACCATGGCCCCCATTCCTGAGATGTACCTAGATGGCTATCACAATAATGAGGCTTGGTGCAAGTATATGCTCGTGTGAGTGTTATTCATGCAAGATGTGCTCGTGAATTTGCAAAGCCCTTAGTGATTTAATGCAAGCGTCGTGCATGGGCTCTATAGGCAGAAGGTGTACTCAAAAGGTGTGCAGAAGGGCTCTATATGTAGAAGGTGTGCAGAAGGGCTCTATATGTAGAAGGTGTGCTCATGTGTGTTCTCCAGATAGCTCCAACTATTCTGCATTCTTTGACTCTTAGGTCTACTTTTCTTAACACTTACCTTTTATCCCGTTGTTGGGGGAAGTCAAGGTCATGAAGCTTTTATGGTTTGTGGTACACAAAAGCGGACCCTCGCCTATGATGCGTAAGGTTGGTCTAGGCATGGCAGTGGTGCTTACCAACTTTTGGAGCCAAAAATGCCTTCAGTGTCATAGAAGGTGCCGATGAAAGGGCTTGTGTGAGAAAGATATTGGCTTGTCTATTGCATGAACGTGATGCATGAATGTGACAGGAGTGAATCTCTTTCCCAAACTTGGTATTTGCATGATAATGGTCATGAAAGAATTTGACCACACTATCTATTTGCAAAATTTGGGTCCTTCATTATGATTAAAGATGAGGCATTTTTTGTGAGTGCACTGGTCCTTTGGCATCACTTAGAGGATGAGGATAATGAATATGAAGAAATAGCAAAAAGTGGCTATTATGGTTGGTGAAGAACCTTCGTGAAGTAAAGGTCATTGAAACTCTTCATGCAGAGCTGTATCTTGATTATGGTAAGTGGCATGGACCCTTCAAAGTAAGTAAAGTTGGAGAAGGGGCCGTATCTTTCCTGCATCTCATGATGTTTAAGAGATAGCACTTCCACCACTCAGCCTGCACTCCCATTTGATCTATGGCTTTATAGAAACATAGGCTGGGGCCGATGTCCATATACCTCTGGTGCATTCAGGATTGTAAGCCTTTCACTTAGTAAACATCTTTTGCATGTATTGATTTATTGAGCTTTGTAGACCCCTAGGTTGGGGTTGACTACCATCCATTGACTACCATCCACCTTTGGTGTATTCTAGATTGTGAGCCTTCCCCTTAGCTCTATGTCAAATGTTTGGTCAAGAATATTATTGTAGTTACCTTGAGAGATGAGGTCCCATGGATGAGGAGGATATGTTAGTTGATTCTCATGAATGGGAATTTAAATGATAATCATGGGCCCTTCCCATCATCTTCTACAAAGAATTCCTCTTGCTCTTGTTTGGTTTAACAATGATGCTTCATTAAGGTCATGCCCCTCATGGAACAATTTGATGTGACCGATGTTGGTGGATATGCCAACATGATTATAAATAGAAATAACCATGTTGAAATTGATAAACTTCACCACACAAAATTACAAAATTACATGACTTTTGAGTCACATCTAAATCCTGAGTGTCTGAATTCATATATAGTAAGTGCTTTTTATGCATAGATATATATCAGTTACATGATGTGATTCAAAGTGTCATCTTGATTTGGAGGAATAACGATAAGTATCTAGACTCCTAAACTATCCCTACCTAAGGTTTTCTAATCATGTGATTAACTACTATTATTCTTTATGCTTCATAGGCTAATTCCTAAGCCAGCACACATGGCACAAATGGGCCATCTGCCCCATGGACAAAGCTTGAGCCCACAAAGTTATGGGGATCACTAGCAGGGTATAATTCCTATATGAAAAAATTTAAGTATGAAGATAAATAGAAAAAGAATGTCGCCATTTTGCAAAGAAAAAGCCACCGACTTTGGATCTTTAAAATGCTCTACCTAACCCATGTAGTCAGAGATAACAACACTATGTCCATGAGACCATGAGTACGAGTGCGAGGAGGACCACCCGGAGCTGGGGCAAGAATAGGAGATGGAGAGGAGGTCTCTTTGACAAGATCCAAATAAACACTTAGATGCTGAAGTAGGCAAATGATGTTGATCCAAAATAGGGACATCCTTGCTAAATTGAGCTACAATCATCTATATAATGTGCCAATGGTGGAAATTGTGAATTATGAATTAAAATAGTTTTAACAACATGCTGAATAAATGTACATCATTTTGGCTCTCTCATTCCCAGCACTTTGATTGAATTGGCTACACTAGCACATTTACCCACTGTTTTAACATTTCATTTATGTCTTTTGAAATGTCCACCTCTTTTGTATGTGATGTTGTGTTGTATGCATCTGGTGCATTTGTGCTACTTGTATTTGTGTGTTTTAAAATGTCCACGTCTTCCTACATGTGATGTTATGTTATATGCATTTGGTGCATTTGTGCTACTTATATTCATCCAGCTCATCTCCTATAGCATGGAGCAATGTAGAAGATCTTGCTTAGCATGTGGATCTATTCTCCATCAATCTTTTCACGCTCAATCATCTAAACTCATTCTTTTCGAGTTGTTGTTCAATCATCTGATCCTGATTATTCTTTTTAAGTTGCTAGTTAGCCATCTGCAAGGCTAACTAATTACCAGTTAGCTCCTTCACCCTCTTTGCACAAACTAGAGTTTGCACATGAAAAAATGATAATTCTCTCAAGTGCTTGGTTCTGGTGTTTAAGGTATCATCAACTACTTATTTGCCTTTATCAGTTTGAGTGCAGGTGAACCAAAAGTTGTAATAGTTGGGGTCTGAGTGTGCTAACAAGATTCTCTAGATTTTGGACACAAGATTATGCTTCAGTTACATCACGAGATCCAATCAGATCCATCTTCAAGCATCATTAGTTTTAAATAAATACATAACTCTTCTTTAATCAAGAGAAGCAACACCTATCACATGTGTACTTAAAGTGATCAATATGCTCAGATGATAATGACTAAACCCATAGTAGCTGGGTAAGCACTTTTTCTCTGTACTTAGTGGTTTTATCATCAAATGATTCTAATGATAGTGACTAAACCCATAGTTGTTGGGCTAGCACTTTTTATGTGTACTTAGTGGTTTCATCATAGTAGTTGGTTTCACTTATGCTATGTACTTATTTGTTCATGATTTATCAAGATGTATTTAGTTTCACCTTTTAGTGTCTAAACCCAACGTAGCTGGGTTAGCACTTATGGAATGTACTTATTTATTCATGATTTTATCGAGATATATTTAGTTTCACCTTCTAGTGTCAACCTTGAGTAGCTAGGTCAACACAAGTGCGCACACACTCATGCACTTCCCCTTAAACACACACACATAAGGCTCATGTGCTCCCCCTCAGACACACACACTATCCATCAGCATAATTTCCAACATGAGCCTTATGTGCACACACACACACACACACACACACACATGAGTTTCATGTGCTCCCCCTCAAAGATGCACACTATCCATCACCATAATTTCCAACATGAGCCTTATGTGCACACACACACACACACACACACATGAGTTTCATGTGCTCCCCCTCAAAGATGCACACTATCCATCACCATAATTTCCAACATGAGTTTTTTGTGAGCACGCACATAAGTCTCATGCACTCCCCCTCAAACACGCACACTATCCATCACTATATTTTCCAACATGTGTGCATGAATAATTATAACAATTTGTGGGTGGGTGTGTTTATGTGTGTGCATTTTTATTTTAGAAAATAAAATTACACTCTAGAGAACTTCAATTTAAACTAGAGTAAGGATTATAAAAAAATGGGCATTCTGAAAAGAAATTTTCTATTTCTCAAAAAATTTAGACTTTTATGTTTTTTTACATTTTTTTACTTAATTTGGCACTTACTTTTGATGTTTAGTACTGTTTTTTGTGATTGATATAATAACGAAAGAAATGCACCGCATGTAGTTCTTACTTATGACATGCAAGTGTTACATATCTAATGTGGAGGATGGATTTATTTTAATGGTTCTCCCTCAACTCTCGAGCTCTAAATCAATCTTCTTTAGCTTTTTATATGCTTGTTGGCATTCATCTGTCCATTCCAAGATAATCACCAACTTATACAAGGGTCTAGTATATGTGGAATACAAGATGATAAATCTTTTATAACACCTTGTGTGCCCCATGAAACTCTACAACCCCTTGTAGTTGATGGGTGGTGGTATCTCTAAGATCACACCAATCTTGTTCTTGTATGTGGAGATGCCATCTTGAAGATGCTGTGTCCAACTAAGAATGACACCGTGATTAACCTAGAATTGGCATTTGAGTGAGTTCCAACAAGATGTGGTAGAGTCTACATCTCTTTTTTAAAAAGGCCTAAGATGCTCCTTCCACTTTGACTACATGCAAAGGTCACCAATGAATGTTTCTAAGATGTTCCCCTTTATCTCCCTTTGGATATTCATCCATTGTTGACTTGTCCTCATTCTTGACCATTTTCAGCTTCTCCATCTTTGGGCTTATGGCTCGTGTAGAAGGCATAGGCTTCCTTGGCTTTATCCTTGAAGAGATCTTGTTGGTATGGCTCATGGATGGTGGCAAGGTTGGACATGGCTGGATGAGATTGAATGGATAAGCAAGTGGCTCCAAGTGGAAAGGCTAGACATGACGAATAGGTGGGATTGTTGAATGGAGTAGAGGAAGGTGGTGCCACAAAGAAGAGGATGGCTAGATGAGATTGAATGGATAAGCAAGTGGCTCCAAGTGGAAAGGCTAGACATGACGAATAGGTGGGATTGTTGAATGGAGTAGAGGAAGGTGGTGCCACAAAGAAGAGGATGGTGTTTACAAAGACGAGGGTGGTGTCCACAATCCCACCTAGACATGACGACTAGGTGGGACTGTTGAATGGAGTAGAGGAGAGTGGTGTCCACAAAGAAGAGGGTGGTGCCCACAAAGAAGAGAGTGGCAATGGTCGATTACCTCAAGGTGTCAATGTGGGCGAGGATGGTGGAGAAGATGGGAGTGGAGCTTGGTTTGGATAAAAAGATGTTGAATTGAAGGAGGTAGAGGGAAAGGGCATGATTGATAAGGGTAAGAGTATCTAGGAGCTATTGGGGAAGGTGTTGAGGCATCCATGTATTTCTTGTAAGAATTAGTGAGGTTTTCTTGCATAGCCTTGGCTTACGAGCTCATTATCAAGCTTGTTACTTCCTTCATTGCTTCTTTAAGCTCAACTCCTGAGTTGGCAACCTTCTTATTTGCCTCATGAAGTTGTTGCTTGAAAGGTCCTTGAGATGATTGGGTCACCCAAGAGATAATCAGTGTTTGGACCCTTAGATGCTTGGGTGACCCGTGAGATAATCAATGTGGTTAGAGAGAGGACCTAATCTACATCTTCCTTGAGGGTTTGTTGGAGGTGTTCTTGGGATAGTTCTAGAGGTTGGAGGCATGCCAATGTAGGTGTCGTACCACCATGGTACTTGGTATGATGTGGGAGCACATGAGGAATTTGTGAAAAGAGGGTGACACTGCTCATGTGTTGCTTTTTAAACATTGGCTTTTCTTGGTAGCAAGGGGCTTCAAAAAACTCTCCTTGTGTTTCTCCTTATGTGAAGAACTCATGTGGCTTAAAACGATCATCACCCAAGCTGAGACCTGAGCCTAGAGGGTCATCTTTTGTTGAGTAGGTAGCAAAGCATGGTAGTTACTTCTTGAGCCATCAGTTGTAGTGCACCTCACTGTTGGTAGCTCATGGGTGAGTATCTATTGCTTCTTGGCCATCTTATGCTCTTTGGAGTGCAGACTCTTGGGTGAGGTTTTTGAAGAGTTACGGGTTGTCTCTAGCTTTATCTCTTAGGGGGGAGCTTGATCTTGGGTTTATCAAAGAGGTGATGCTCCTAAAGGAGGGTTATATCCGATCAAGGTGCTAGAGATGACCATTGCATGACATAGAACTTCTGTGAGCATGTGGGCATAATTGACCTTGCCAACAGTATCCTTACATGAGCCCTAGAGCACCATGGTGACTGCATTGGCCTAGTTTATTTGGGTGCCTTAATGCATCTTAGCTAAGATGCTCAGCGACACTCGGTTATGTTAGTCCCTAGCCTTTTGGTGGGTGAAAAATGTGAGCACCCTATTCGAGGGCACTAATCTCAAAACATTGATATCCTTAAACCTTACCATTGGAGTTGCGACCCTATTTAGTTAGATGTTCTAATTTTGGCCATGGCTCCTTTCTCACTATGGAATTTTTGTGGGCGGCTAGATGGTTAGGGCAAGGTCCAAGGTGACCCTTTTTTTTGAAACATCCAACATCTCTACCTTCCCTCGTGTTATCGTTATTGTAGTAGGACTCGAGGAAGTGAAGGATAAGAGGGAGATCTAGTCCCCATGGTGGTTGTGTTCGCTTTGAGGCTGACTTTGTTAAGGTAGGGGCAACTTCCAATGTCTAAAGAGTTGTAAAGGGGTTTTCTGATGGATAGGCTTCCTCATAGTGGTTCCTTGGTTCTCCCAAGGGTGATTTTAACATGTGCTTGGTGGATGATGGTTCCCCTCACCATACAAAGCATTTCTGCATAGTGAGTGGTAGTTTTCTCTAGTGGTGAGACCTCAACTTCAACAAATGGATCAAGAAGATCCATAATCATTTGTATGCGGATGAGGTGGAGGTGGCACCTTCTTCAGTCATCTTTGGAAACCTTAATTTTCCTTGTGCAATTAATTCTTTGGTCTTGATAAGTACACACTAATGCTTGCATGGGAAAGAGGATGGACGGATGGACTTAGCATGAATAAGGACAATGAAGATGACATTATAGCAAAAACGGGGTGAAAGAAGAAGCTTATTTAGCATGAGACTCTCAATTTTGAGAGAAAAAGGGAAAATTTTGTTTGAAACCCAAGGGTGAGGTTTTGGGAGCTATTATTCTTTGGACTTTCTAGGTTTGTTTTCAAACCTCTTTCTCTCCTTCACCCTCTTGCTTCCCTCTTTTTCTTCCTCCCTTGTATGGAATTGGGTAAGTGACAGTGATGTTTGATCACAGAGATGGTGATCTATCCTTTTTCATGTTGATGATGCAGTCTTGTTACACTCTCAAGCAACACCATGTTAATTACACGAAGAAAATCCTTTACATTTATGGGCACAATTGCAGCAGGTGCAACAAGAGCAACAAGAGCTGTATAGACATGGATATCAATGTGAATGCTCCCTGCTTGTAACGATGAGACTACACCAGGTGTGTCTTTGGATTTTACCTCAACTCCTTGATCATATGGTCTATATGTAGTAAGATTTGGTTCAAAGGTAGAGGATGAGGTCGAACCTCTCAGCAGGTAGCTAGCTATGCGGTTAAAAAGACTAGTAGCGTGTCGGACTAGTGAGGCCTAGTTAGGGTTCTCACTTCTTGGGAGTGGGGATCCTTCCATTTACTTGAAGTAAGATGAAGTATCACTTGCCCCTATTGTTGCAAGTCCTAGTACAATGCTAAACTCGATTTCGACCAAAGGTCTTAAGCCTAGTGTGTAGGCTAGTACATACCTAGCTCAAAAAAGCACTATCATCTAAATAGGTCTCTAATACATGCCCAGACCTTAAGTGCATGTGACTCAAAGCTATTTAGGGGGACAGGAATTGAATGGCCAATTTCTTTATTTTATTCTATTTTTTTATTTTTTGGATGTTAGAGAAACTTGTCCAAAGTAGGTTTTAGACAGTTCTAAACACTTTGGGAAGGGTTGTGCATGCATTTTTTCGGGCCAAGACCAGAGGGTTTCCTAGTGGGTCATGGAAAATTGTAAATTTTTTAGGTTTTGTATCAAGTGCGCCAAAATGATTGCAACACCCTAAAACATATAATAGGCAAACTTGTATATGTGCTCTTTTTTTAAACGTGCAAACCTTTTTTTATTTTTTATTTTTACTTTTTACTTTTTTAAAACTTTTCACTTTTGCTTTTTTAACTTTTCACTTTCGTGGTTTTCGGTTTTCGGTTTGTGGTTTATGGTTTTTAAGTTTGTGGTTTATGGTTTTCGGTTTCACAACTATCCGAAAAGAGATCCAGTCAGGGTTTTTGGAGTTTTCGACGATTCCCTTTTTGACTTGGGACCTAAAGCCTACATGCATTAAATGCAGCCAACGAAAAGACTTACAACTTGTGACCCAAATTATAGGTGGATTAAGTTAGATTAATATATGTAATTTGCACTAATGCAAAACGCAAAAAACTTGCAAGCTCATAAATTAATCTAGTTTCCTAATCCTATCCCAAATCATTGTTTCTAATCCGATTTCGCCATATAAGGAGTCCAAGTTGGGGTAAACCCTATGTCCCGAAAACAATTTTAAGATCTATTTCACCTAATTTCTTAAATGTCAAGCCCAATTTACTATTTTTTTTGTGCGAAATTGAAAAATGTAGAAAACAAAAATTATAGAAATTGAACAAGAAACTTGAATTGCTAAATTCAAAGAACATACAATTTTAAAACCACATGAAAAACTGAACACATAATGTAACAAAAATAAATGCAACAAAATCAAAGTTGTTTGCAAATTTCCTATCTACTCTTCTCTTGCAAAAACTAGAAATTGATCAATTTCACCATTCACTAGCTCTCAAAATGCATTGATGCTATGCGGTGGGGCTATTCCTCGGTAATGATGCCACTTATGGGAAGCCCTAGCACCATAGAAAGAGTGCAAGAACAACCAATATCATGGGGCTTTGCCCAACTACACTAAGAGCACAAATAGCTCAACCGAGAAACCAAATTACTATGGCCTAGCATACAAATGCACAATCGAGGTGTGTCACTCACCTCATGAAAGCTTGTTGCCTAGGACTCTTGTAGGAGACCATTTTGCCTTGCAGCCGCACCCCAAAGCTCCAAGCTAACGTCGCCACACTCCAAAGGAAAGCTTAACCCTCCTCTCACCACTTAATCTCTCACACTCACTCTCTCACATGCAAGCAAGTAAGTATACATAAGAGCTCAAACAAGCAAGCAATAGCAATAGCATAAGATAGTGGATATTGAAGAAGAGCACTCTCTTGAATTAGCATAAAAGAATAAGTTGTGAGTTACATTTTTCTCTTATGTGTGTGGCTACTAGGGTTTACACTCTTGGGGAGCCAAAGTTAAAATTAGGTCCTAGAGCTCATTTGGCCACTCTTGCTTGTGTAACACCTAATTCACAAATAGTACTCTCTACCTAAAATCTCGTGGCGCTCCTTTCATAGACAAGCAACGAGCACACATATAAACTATATAATACATGGTTTTCAAGTGAATTTTGCACATTCTGGAGCATGTCCCAAAGGTAGCGAAGATGATACAGTGGCCAGCATCTGCTGTCAATACTCTTACATAATCATAGCTTCAAGCTTTTCAAATAAACAAGAAAGAGATAAATATAGCAACTATGCACAACAAAGAGAGTGGGCTCAATCTCCTCCCATGCATGAGTCAGCACGCTTCCTCATGCATGTATTTATGTATTAGCAAAAAAAAGCAAGTGCTCACAAATATAGCTTGATACATTCCACTTTGGGCCATTAATATCAAAAAGTAACTTGGTCCCCAAGCTAATCTATTTACATTAAAATTGTAGCAATTTAATTAAATGAAATTATGGGCGCCCGGGCGACCATCATTGCACATCAAAATACGACGGCTTGGCATCAGCCAAAAATCCATCGCACCCATGCTACTCCGTGCACTAATTTGCTCACCAAAAACACAAGACACATTAAATCTCGCTTATCCGCCCAACACGATACGCCCACTGCTCCATGCTCTCGTGCGTGGCTAGTCACCTCACGACCATGTGGCAAATGGGCATACCATAAATATCACATAAAATATCAAATAATTCCATAATTCTCATTTCCATAACATACCACGGGGTTAAAAAGCAACTGTCCTTAATTATTGTATGAAATCAACAAAAGCAAGGGTGACTAACCTTATGCTAACATGCTACCTCAGTCGACGAATCGGCACTAAATCAATGGCTGCCTCAGTCAGCGAATCAGCACTAAATGAATGTGCTACCTCAGTCAGTGAATCGGCACTAAATGAATGTGCTACCTCAGTCGGTGAATCGGCACTAAATGAATGTAATGCCTCAATCGGCGAATCCGCACGAAAACATGTGGAGAAACTATGACACTACCTCAGTCAACAAATCAGTGTCCATAAAAGAATCAATGTGAATGTGAGTGGTATGCCATAATCAAGTGTCGGTAGTGAGGGGTAAGCAATGTTTCAGGAATTCACTGTGATTCCTCAATAGAATGATTCTTATACTTCACCAAGTAATAATGATACACAGTGCCAGTACGGGTGGTTCTTTGGTCATGGTCTGTAATACTTTAAGGTACTAGAGCTTCAGAGTCATCCTCGAGGAGGGGTGGATCATCAATAACAGGGTTAACATGAGTGGGGCCTTTAAAGGGTCTCAATAAACTAATGTGGAATGAGTTATGTATCTTCTAGTGAGTGGGAATGCCCAAGCGATCTTTTCATGCTCAATCATCTGAACTCATTCTTTTTGAGTTGTTGCTCAATCATTTGATCTTGATTATTCTTTTTGAGTTGCTAGTTAGCCATCTATAATCAAATTAACTCCTTCACCCTCTGCACATAAACTAGAGTTTGCACATGAAAAAATGATAATTCTCTCAAGTTCTTGGTTTTGGTATTTAAGGTATCATCAAGTGCTTATTTTTATCTTTATCCGTTTGAGTGCAGGTTGTTGCCATATATATATAGGCAGTGATGTGTGTGAACACACTTAGGACCGCCGAGGCACTTTTTCCCTCTTTAGGAGGTTTTTTCCCCCGGCTTGTATATACGCCCATCCTTTTAGGGCTAACTTATCTTTTGTACATTGACACAATCTAATACACTTTGTGTTGTGTGCATTCTTGCTTCTTCTTCTCCAAGCTTTGTGTGCTTTCCTGCAACCCTAATTCCAACAATTGGTATCAGAGCAGGCATCAGCTCCCAGGGCTACGTCGCCAGCACCCTCCGACTCACGTTCTCCGATTGAGGTGAGTTTTCACGAGCGCTTCTAGGTCCCTATACTCTGCAAATCGAACCGTAGGGCTTTGCATTCTCACAAATCGCATCTGAGGTCGTTTCGGGCTCCGTTTTTGCATTTCAAGTTCTGCACAGGTGTTTTCGTCATTTTCTGCAGAAATTTCGACAGTGCAGTTTTCTGCAAAACAGGCATACATATTCTATTGTGGCCCGTGCTACATAGCACGAGTTGTTCTATTCAGTCTTTGCTTCATTACGGGTAGCTTTTGCATCAGTTTCAGTCAGTGGCCATGGCTGATAACAGCAATGATGTATTTCGCATGTTGTCTGCTGAAGACAAATTGGATGGAGACAGCAACTACCCACTGTGGGCATACATGATGCAGCATGTTTTGGTTGCAAAAGGAGTGTGGAACATTGTGCAGGGTACGAATGTACGTCCAGGATCTGTGGATGTGGGATCTGTTGGGAATGTTGCAGGTTCTAGCAGCTCTACTGTTGCAGCTGTTTTACCCACTGCTGAACAAGCTCGTTGGGATGGTAAAGCTGCGCAGACTCATGCCTTGATTGCACTTTCTGTCAAACGTAACATCACCCCACATATTCGTTCAGCTAAAACAGCAAAACAGGCTTGGGATATTCTAGCTGGTTTGTATGCAGGTCGTAACAAGGCAAAAATCGCTTACCTGCGTAAAGAGCTAGAATTGAAGATTATGCAAGAAGATGATGACATGAATGTTTTTCTTGCTAAGATTAAAGATCTCAAAGAACAGTTAATTTCTGCAGGTGAGATTATTCCTGATCATTCTCTTGTGCAGAACTGTTCTTGATGCTTTACCTGAGACATATCAGACTTTTGCTTCCACGTGGAGACTTCTTAATGAGGACAGACCTGATGCTGTCAAGTATGATACTTTAGTCAACAAGCTCTTGCAACAAGAAGCGCAGTCCAGGCAAAACAGGGCCAGGCAACGTACAGTTGATCAAGCATTTATTGCTGCCCAGCAGCAGAGAAGAAGTGGTAAGGCAGTCCCTTCCACTGTTTCTTCTCCTATTAGTAGGTCTGCAACTTCTTCTCCTTCCACATGTAGCAACAATAAGTCTGAGAAGGCTCTTGATAAAGGCAAGAAAAAGACCAGGTGCAACTATTGTAAGGCAAATGATCATGTCATTAAGAATTGCCCTAAGCTAAAGGCTAAAGAGGCAAAGAAGAAAGAGTCAAATGCAGCCACAATAGCGGATGCTTCTACAAATGCAGATTCTGCAAATGTTGTGCAGGATACAGAATGGGCGTTTAGCGTGTATTGCCAGTATGACCCATCTGTACATGATGCATGTTTGGCAATTTCTGTTGACTCTCATGTATGGTATTTTGACAGTGGTGTTACAAAGCACATTACCTCACATCGTGATATGTTCACTTCTCTTGAGGCAGTCCCTAATGGGAATACTGTCACATGTGCCAATAATGCTTCTTATCCAGTAAAGGGCATTGGTAAAATTATGCTTACTGCTGCAAATGGCAGCGCTTTCACACTTTCAGATGCTTTGTATGTGCCAGGGATAAAGAAGAATCTATTGTCTGTCTCTGCGCTTGCTAGACTTGGACTTGTAGTCAAATTTGTGGATGACAGATGTACTGTTCATGATTTGACTTCTGGTGATACGATTATTGTATCTGGCACCTTGTTTCGTGGGCTACATAGGCTCAATTCTTTTGACAAATGTGTGGAAGATTCAGCAAATGCAGTTTCTGATGAAAAGGCAGTTTCAGATGCAAAGCTATGGCATGCTCGTTTTGGTCATCTGAACTTTGCTAGTTTGCTGCGTTTGCAGAAATTTGATATGGTTGCTTCATTGCCCCCTCTTGAGGCACCATTGAAACATGTTTGTGAAGGCTGTATTTTGGGCAAAATGCAGCGTTCTGCATTTCCAAAGGATGGTTCTATGCGGGCCACTCGCAAATTGCAGCTTGTACATAGTGATGTATGTGGGCCTATGCAAACTCCGTCATTTGGTAACACTTGTACTTCGTGACTTTCATTGATGATTACTCAAGGCATGCATGGGTATATCCACTGAAGGCAAAGTTCGAAGTGTTTTTGTGCTTCAAACAGTTTATGCTTATGGTTTAAAATGTATCCAATTGTACTGTGGGCACCCTCCGTTCTGATCGAGGGGGGGAGTACATGTCTAAAGAGTTTGATGCATTTCTCGCTAGTCGTGGGATAAAACACCAATGTATAGTTGCGTATACTCCTAAGCAAAATGGTGTTGCTGAGAGGAAAAACAAGTCACTTATGGAGATGGCATGATGTATGGTCAAGAGCCAAGCTTTGCCACATGCGTTTTGGCTTGAGGCTGTCATGTGTGCTGCATATGTACTCAACAGGTGTCCTACTAAGGCCTTGCAGTCTATTACTCCATATGAAGCTTGGCATGTCAGGAAACCTTCTATTGGTCACTTGCATGTCTTTGGTTGCTTGGCCTATGCTTTAGTGCCTGTGCAACAACGCAGAAAATTGGATGATAAGGCTGTCAAATGCATTTTTGTTGGTTATAGTGCTGAGAGCAAGGGTTACATATTGTATCATCCACAGTCAAAGCGTATCTTGATTAGTCGAGGAGATGTTTTTGTGGAAGATGTTGTGCAGCCTTTGTTATCATATACTAAAGAGACAGGTGTGAGCTCACGGGATGTATTTGATACGTTGTTGCCTCTATTTACAGGTGGAAATTCAAATGTGAGTCCTAATGAGGCAAATATTCAGCCTATGCAGATTTCAAACGACATCATAGATCAGCCTATTTCTGATGCAGATTTACAGGATGTAATTCATGAGGATAGGGTTGAAAATGAGCAGGCTAGAGGTATGCCTAAATGGCTGGTGCAAACCTTGCGTGATAGTAAGATTGATGCACCTATGACTAGTCGTACTCGTTCAGGTTTTCAGCATGCCTCTTATGCATCAGATTGTTATGCTTTGGCTGTGTCTAGTATGTGTGAAGAGGAAGAACCTCTTTCATTTGATGAGGCACAAAAATCAGAAAATTGGTTGGCTGCAATGCAAAGTGAATATGATGCTATACTGAAGAATGGTACGTGGTCTTTGTGTGATTTGCCTATTGGTAAAAAGGCCATTGGGTGTAAGTGGGTTTTTAAGTTGAAACGAAAGCCAGATGGCAGTGTTGATCGCTATAAGGCTAGGCTTGTTGCAAAGGGTTATGCTCAAGAAAAGGGCATTGATTTTGATGAGACCTTTGCTCCCACTTGTCGTATGACTACCATTCGTAGCATTTGTGCATTGGCAGCTCATAATGGTTGGAATGTACATCAGTTGGACATAAAGACTGCGTTCTTGAATGGAGATTTGCATGAGGAGGTGTATGTATCGCAGCCTCGTGGTTTTGTTCAAAGAGGGCAGGAAAACAAAGTGTGCAGGTTGAAAAAGGCTTTATATGGTTTAAAGCAAGCTCCACGAGCTTGGTATGAAAAGATACATGCATATTTGACTGCACATGGTTTTCAGAATAGTCCAACAGAAAGCACTTTGTATGTTAAACGTGTGGATGATGTACATCTAATCATTGCTCTCTATGTCGATGACATGCTGCTCACAGGACCAAATGAGAGTCATATTGCTGATTTTAAGGCTGATTTGAATGCCTCTTTTGAGATGTCAGATTTGGGGCATTTGCATCATTATTTGGGGATACAATTTAAGCAGTGTGATGGAGGTATTGCTTTGTGTCAGACAAAGTATATTGAGACATTGTTGCGGAGATTTGGCCTTGAAGACTGCAAGCCTATTGCTACTCCAATGGAGACAGGCTTGAAGTTGAGTCTTCATGATGCTGGAGATCACTTTGATGTCACACGCTATCAGACAGCTATTGGTTGCCTCATTTATGTATGCATTACGAGGCCGGACATTCAGTTTGCAGTCTCACGGGTGAGCAGGTTTATGCATAGCCCAGGGTCTCAGCATTGGAAGGCAGTTAAACGCATCTTTCGCTACTTGAGTGGCACCATACATCTTGGATTGTTTTATCCCAAGGGGGGATCGTTGCCGCCAGATTTGCATGCTTTTTCGGACTCAGATTGGGCTGGTTGCTATGACACAAGAGTGTCCACAAGTGGTTTTTGTTTCATGCTCGGTAGCTCATGCATCTTGGTTGAGCAAGAAGCAACCTACTGTGGCCACTTCTAGTTGTGAAGCTGAGTACAGGGTAGCTTTCGCTACGGTTGAGTGTGTGTGGCGGCTCAGACGGCTTATGGCTGACGGGTGTTGGGGAAAGGAGTCTGCCACCTCTATCTTTACTGACAGTCAGAGCGCATTGGCAGTTGCGAGAAACCCAGTTTTTCATGCTCGCACAAAGCACATTGAGGTGCATTATCACTATGTCAGGGAGAGACTCTCAGCAGGAGAGATTAGCTTGGCCTATGTGCCAACACAGGACAACCTCGCCGATCTTTTCACAAAGGCGCTTCCTCGTGAGAAGTTTGAAGCTTTCCGCAAAGCTTTGGGCTTGCTCCCCTTTGTGGACTGATCTACTTTGGGCATGGCACTCCCCTATACATGAGTGCCAGCTCTCGTTCACACCATCACTCCCAGGGGGGATTTGTTGCCATATATATATTGGCAGTGATGTGTGTGAACACACTTAGGACCGTCGGGGCACTTTTTCCCTCTTTAGGAGGTTTTTTCCCCCGGCTTGTATATACGCCCATCCTTCTAGGGCTAACTTTCTTTTGTACATTGACACAATCTAATACACTTTGTGTTGTGTGCATTCTTGCTTCTTCTTCTCCAAGCTTTGTGTGCTTTCCTACAACCCTAATTCCAACACAGGTGAACCAAAAGCTGTAATAGTTGGGGTCTAAGTGTGCTAACAAGATTCTCTAGATTTTGGACACAAGACTATCCTTCAGTTACATCATGAGATCCATCAGATCCATCTTCAAGCATCATTAGTTTGAAATAAATCCATACCTCTTCTTTAATCAAGAGAAGAAACACCTATCACATGTGTACTTGATCAATATGCTTAGATGATAGTGACTAAACCCATATAAGCTGGGTAAGCACTTTTTCTCTGACTTAGTGGTTTTATCATTAGATGATTCAGATGAAAATGACTGAACCCATAGTAGCTCGGTTAGCTTTTTTTTGTGTGCTTGGTTTTATATAGTAGTTGGTTTCACTTATGCTATGTACTTATTTGTTCATGATTTATCAAGATATATTTATTTTCACCTTTTAGTGTCTAAACCCAAAGTAGCTGGGTGGTTAGCACTTATGGTATGTACTTTATTTATTCATGATTTATCGAGAGGTATTTAGTTTCACCTAGTGTCTAAACCTTGAGTAGCTAGATTAGCACAAGTGCACACACACATAAGGCTCATGCACTCCCCCTCAAACACACACACACATAAGGCTCATGTGCTCCCCCACAAACACACACACTATCCATCATCAGCATAATTTCCAACACGAGCCTTATGTGCACACACACATATGTCTCATGCACTCCCCCTCAAACACGCACACTATCCATTACCATAATGGTCAAGATGAGTCTTATGTGAACACACACATAAGTCTCATGCACTCCCCCTAAAACACACACACTATCCATCACCATAATTTCCAACATGTGTGTATGAACAATCATAACAAATCGTGATTGTGTGTGTATTTATTTTAGAAAATAAAATTACACTCTAGAGAACTACAACTTAAACCATAGTAAAGTTTAGAAAAAAAAATGAGTTTTATGAGAACTTTTCTATTTCTTTATTTTCATTAAAACTTTCCCCAAATTTTGGACTTTTATAAATTTTTTGTAATTTCTTACTTTATCTAGCCCTTACTTTTGATGTTCAATACTGTTTTTTGTAATCGATATAATAACCAAAGAAATGCATAGCATGTAGTTCTTACTCATGGCATGCAAGTCTTACATATCTAGTGTGGAGGATGCATTTAATTTAGTGGTTCTCCCTCAATGCTTGAGCTCTAAATCAATCTTCTTTAGCTTTTCATATGCTTGAGCTCTAAATCAATCTTCAATCTTCTTTAGCTTTTCATATGCTCGTTGGCAATTCATCTGTCCATTCCAAGATAATCACCAACTTATACAAGGGTCTAGCATATATGGCATACAAGACGATAGATCTTCTATAACACCTTGTGTGCCCCATGAATCTCTACACCCCCTTATAGTCGATGGGTGGTGGTATCTCGTCGATCTTGTTCTCGTATGTGGAGATGCCATTCTTGGAAATGATGTGTCCAACCAAGAATGACAGCGTGATTAACCTAGAATTGGTAGTTGAGTGGGTTCCACCAAGATGCGTTAGAGTCAACCTCTCTTATAAAAAAAGGCCTAAGATGAGAAAGATGCTCCTTCCACTTTGAGTGCATGCAAAGGTCACCATTGAATATGTTCAAGATGCTCTTTATCTCCCTTTACATCTTCATCCATTGTTGACTTGTCCTCAATATTCTTCATCATTTTTAGCTTCTTCATCTTTGGGCTTATGGCTCATGTAGAAGGCATAGGCTTCCTTGGCTTTATCCTCGAGGAGATCTTACTAGTATGCCACATGGATGGTGGCAAGGTTGGACGTGACCAGATAGGATTGAGTGGATGAGCCAAGTGGAAAGGTTAGACATGACTACTTGGTGGGATTGTTGAATGGAGTAGAGGAGGGTGGTGTCCACAAAGAAGAGAGTGGCAATGGTTGATTACCTCAAGGTATCAATGTGGTGGAGAAGATGGGAGTGGAGATTAGTTTGGATAAAAAGATGTTGAATTGGAGGTAGAGGGAAAGGGTGTGGTTGATAAGGGTGAGAGTATCGAGGAGGAACTGACAACCTATTTGGGGGAAGGTGTCAAGGCATCCATGTATTTCTTGTGAGAATTAGTGAGCTTTTCTTGCAAGGGCTTTGTTGCTTAGGAGCTCATTCTCAAGCTTGTGACTTCCTTCATTGCTTCTTTAAGCTCAACTCCTAAGTTGGCAACCTTCTCATTTGCCTCATGAAAGGTTTTTGCTTCTTGAGCTCCTCTCGATGAGCTCATCCTAACACTTAATTGACAAATGGCCAAGGAGCTCTAGGCTTTGGAGATGCTTGGGTGGCCCATGAGATCATCTATGTCTGCACCTTGCTTGAGGGTTTTTAGGAGGTGGTCTTGGGGTAGTTCTACAGGCGTAGCTATGGAACTTGGTATGATGTGGGAGCACATGAGGAAATTGTAAAAAGAGGGTGACACGGCTCATGTGTTGCTTGGGGCTTCAGATGACTCTCCTTGTGTTGCTCCTTGTGTGAAGAAGTCATCACCCAAGCCGAGACCTGAGCCTAGAGGGTCATCTTTTGTTGAGTAGGTAGCAAAGCATGGTAGTTACTTCTTGAGCCATCTGTTGTGGCGCACCTCACTGTTGGTAGCTCATGGCTGAGTCGTTGCTTCTTGGCGAGTGCGGCTGGAAGTGCAGGCGCTGTGGCTGCCCTTGGGCTGCTTGGGTGAGGTTTTTGAAGAGATATGGGTTGTCTCTAGCTTTTATCTCTTGGGGGGGGGAGGGGTGTGTGTGTGTGTGTGGAGCTTGGATTTATCAAAGGGGTGATGCTTCTCAAGGAGGGTTCTGTCCGATCAAGGCGCTAGAGATGGTAGCTCTTTGACCATTTCATGACACATAACTTTTGTGAGCATGTGGGCATAATTGACCATGCGAACAGTATCCTTACATGAGCCCTGGCAATCCTTGGTGAATGCATTGGCCTAGTTAATTGGGGTGCCTCCATGCATCTCCTTGGTGAATGCATAGTTAATTGGGGTGCCTCCATGCATCTCCTTGGTGAATGCATTGGCCTAGTTAATTGGGGTGCATCCATGCATCTTAGCTAAGATGTTGAGCGACACCTGGTTATGTCAGTCCCTAGCCTTTTGGTGGGTGAAAAATGTGAGCACCCTACTCAAGGGAACTAATCTCAGAACATTGATATCCTTAAACCTTGCACCATTGGAGTTGAGACTCTATTTAGTTAGGTGTTCTAATTTTGGCCATGGCACCTTTCTCACTATGGAATTTTTGTGGGCGGCTAGATGGTTAGGGCAAGGTCCAAGGTGACCCTTCTTTTGAAACATCGAGCATCTCTACCTTCCTTCATGTTATCATTGTTGTAGTAGGACTCTATGAAGTGAAGGATAAGAGGGAGATCTGGTCCCCATGGTGGTTGGGTTCACAATGTGGCTAACTTTGTTAAGGTAGGTAGGGGCAACTTCCAATGTCTAAAGAGTTGTAAGGGGGTTTTCTGATGGACAGGCTTCCTCATAGTGTTTCCATGGTTCCCAAGGGTGATTTTAACATGTGCTTGGTGGATGATGGTTCCCCTCACCATACAAAGCATTTCTGCATCTAGTGAGTGGTAGTTTTCTCTAGTGGTGAGACCTCAACTTCAACAAATGGATCAAGAAGATCCATAATCATTTGTATGCGGATGAGGTGGAGGTGGCTCATTCTTCAATCATCTTTGGAAACCTTAATTTCTTTGTGCAATTAATTCTTTGGTCTTGATAAGTACACACGAATGTTTGCACGGGAAAGAGGATGGACGGATGGACTTAGCGTAAATAAGGACAATGAAGAGGACTCTATGAAGAGGACATTATAGCAAAAAAGGGGTGAAAGAAGGCAGCTTATTAGCATGAGACTCTCAATTTTGAGAAAAGGGAAAATTTTGTTTGAAACCCAAGGATGAGGGTTTGGGAGTTATTATTCTTTGGACTTTCTAGGTTTGTTTTCAAACCTCTTTCTCTCCTTCACCCTCTTGCTTCCCTCTTTTTCTTCCTCCCTTGTAGGGAATTGGGCAAGTGAAAGTGGTGCTTGATCATAGAGATGGTGATCTATCCTTTTTCATGTTGATAATGTAGTCTTGTTACACTCTCAAGCAACACCATGTTAATTATGCGAAGAAAATCCTTTACATTTTATGCATAGATAGTGGAGATTGTTAAATCATTCATGTCCTGGGAGGTTATATTCTCATGATTGAAATTTACAATCAGACGATGCCACATCTTTGCATCAGTGGCCCGCCTTGAGAGACATTGATGTCAAGCCCACTTTTAAGTTTCAACAAGTTCAAACCAAGGCACTCATTTTTTATTCTCGTCAGACCATGATCAATGCATGGTGCATCATTTTGGGTTGTAGACATCCCTCAACCAAGGTGGAGTCGGATAGAGAGACTACAAGTAATGATGCTCTCATGCCCAATCCGTAGGGAGCCCTCTCATATTAATTGAGTTTGCAACATGCCCAATACACACAAATTCATCATTTCAATTGATAACATACATTCAAATGATTCATCACATGGGAGAGACACTAGAGGACACAAAAAGATAACCATGGCTAGCCCCAACTTCCTCTATCCAATGAGTTGCTTAACATTGAGTGTTGGTATGCATGGATTGCAGGTTAGATAGTATCTAACAAACTTCATGTGGATGTATTACCACCTTTCCAATACACACAATCACAAGCTAACATATTGATCAAGCAAGATCAAAATAACGTCTTTAGGGATGAGTTTTGGCACCTTTACATCCATACAGCGTGGGTTCAACCTAACACACTCCAATCCATAATGAGTATAGATAGAGACCACTCTCTCATGGTAAGAGAGGAGAGGTTTATTGAGATTCCCAAATATGTAGGGGTTCACTTATTACATGCATTGAGGATTCGTATAAGAAAAGATATCTTTGTGTTTCATTGCACAAGTGACATGTAGATACAGGCTAAAAGGTGGATTTCATAAGAGGACATAGACAGCTTGGGATGATATGTATGGAGATTGAGGAGAATGTTTTGCTCCTTTGTTTAGCTCGGTACGAGACTCCAATGTTGTATCAGTGTTCATTCAAGGAGATGCTTTACACAGAGTCATCAAGTTCAAAGCCCAAAGATGTGTGTCTCCCTCTATGCATAAGAGGTTCTAGACATCGGGAGAAACTTTTGAAAGCATAATTACACATTGAAAGACAACCAACAAACACTCCTTACCCATTTCTTTATGGGCATTATTCAACCATTAAGACATTTAAAATTCTCTCTCTCTCTCTCTCTCTCTCTCTCTCTCTCTCATTCACTAGAGAGATTACAGGACATATCAACCTTTCTCACACTGTATGAGGATGTTCTATATTTCTCACAAGGGGATGTCATTTTATTAGCAGATTATGGATGTTGTTGATCAACAAGTCAAGCTAATGAGGATCTTACAATAAGGCTCAAGCAAATGGTGCCTAAGAAAACAAAAACCACAAAGGTTCTGGATGATAGGTGGAAACATTACACCATATAGCCACCAACATACTTTCCTCATCGTGGAGACCTAGCACAACTAGAGTATGTTATTGGATCACCAAGATTTGCCCCCCATATATATATCTTACTAGAAATTATTTGATGTTGAGAGCTGATCATAGATATATTAGTTTCAGCCTTCTACATGCAACCCCAAAACAGCTTAAGGTATCCCGTGCTACCTCACGGACTTTGACCACCATTTAAAGGGAGACTATGAAAGTTACCTATATGATAATAAATAAGCAATTTTTCCTAAAAGGAAGAAACTCATCCAAGTGTTTCACACCCGGAAATCAACACATTCTCAATATTTAACCGGCGTACTTACGGATGAGCATGACACTTTTCAAATTAATCTTAGGACTTTTCATTGCTTCATTTTTGCTCGTAAAGAGACCTCATGGTCTACTCATACCGGTCCCATGTGTCATATTTAGCCTCCACAGATGTTAATCAAACCTATCTAGATATTCATTTCCCTCCCTCTCTCAAGTATGATGATCATCTTTGTTAGAATGTCATACACAAGCTTTAAAAGCTTAAAAAGACCTCACATTTTGTGTTATGTTTAAGATAATGAAATTCTATGATGGTGCGACTTTGTCACGTTTCAAGGGCATGCAATACACCTCACCATCTCTTTTACAGGAGACTGTTTGCAAGTTGCAAGTCTACATTGCATGCTTCCCTCCTGTTTAAAAATGACTGTGTGCCAAGGTCTCATATTTTGCACCAAAATTTCATATTTCTTGCAAGCTCACTCTCTAGTATCAAATTTTTCCCATAAAACAGTCACCACAAAGAATTTAATTACATTCTGTTTTGAAATACAATAAGCCCCTTTGCACAAACAGTCATCCACACATTTTGAGTGGTCGTGAAACATAATTGCCCTTTTCAGACAGGTGCAGGGCCTTATACGTTATAATACAGGTTGAGATCTACAAGGGTATTCAAAAGGCTAACCTTGCAATGTAGGGACCTAATGTATCCACAAACTAGGCAGAGCCAGCCAGTGCTGCTTCCTTTGGGGCATCATGCTCAGATTTCTTCTTGCTCCGCCAAAGCAAGCGTATGGGAGTGCCACGATATCCCACATTGGCACGCACTTGCTTCTCCATGTAGCGTCGATACACATCCGAGAACAGCTTGGCATCATTCACAAAAAACACAAAAGTAGGAGGCCTCACAGCTGCCTGCAAGATGATTAAGACAAGTTCAAATTTGCATGGCTATGGCGACTTCAATCCTACTCAATCCATGTCAACTTTCAAGGGGATAACGTGCTTATCAAACCTGGGTACAGTAGTAAAGGCGGCCTTTCTTGCCACCCCTTGTCCTAGGCGGAGGGTTGAGGGCCAGTGCTTCCTGCACTACTTGATTCAAAATGGCTGTGCTCAACCTTCTAGATCTTTCCTTCACCACCTCAATGGCTGTTTCCAATATTCTGAGAAACAAAATTAGCTAAATCAGGAGACCAAAGAAACAGCACACTCACAATAGGAATCCTGACTGATGTGGAGAATGGTATCAGACTAGTGTCTGTGATGATTAGATAAGGCCAGTACTTCGCCACTTTATGTCCGGCTATTGCTGATGTGTATACGATCGGAGCCCAATCAAGCACCCGCAGCTTCTCACGTACGTCTTGCTCATAGTAAAGAGTTGTCTTGTTGTCCTTATCCGGGATTGTGTCCCACTTGTTGATCACAATAACACAGCCTTTTCCTTCGTTTTCAATTCTCTCAGCAAGCTTCCAGTCCTGGACATGTACAAGCTTAGAGCGAACGTTAAGGGGATCAAACTTGACAAAAGAGAACGCAAATTACAAACAGCATTCTACAACCACTGAGATGGGGGAAAATTTTAGAGATATTGCCTAAAAATGTTGATATGAAACTTCATCATTTTTCCAAACAGAATTGTTTTGTTTGAAGTTACCATAGTACTAACAAAATATGGAACAGTATCATGGAATAATATCATGCCTGGATTTCAGATTTTCTAAATTTTAGCTCTCGGCCATTAACTTATACAAAAATCATCACCTTGATATTGCTGAGGTTAACCTCCAGATCATCCTGCTCTCAAAATATTTTCTACTGAGCTCAAAGAGCTTTCTGTGTGGAGCTCACATCTAAATGCCCTCAACGGGTGATGGAAAGTGGACTAACTATGTCTGAAATGAGCCTATCCTTTCGCTTTTGTCCTTTGGCTCTAGTGGACTCCCGCCACGTGCGCCTCTGCTAAGGCTGCAAGTTCACTCTATGTCAAGGCAATGGGGTTACGAAGGCCACTCAGAACTTCATCTTTCCAAGGATGAGATGGTAAAGTCCCCCATGTGTGGTCTTCTATAAGTAGTGGTCATGGTTCAAGGAATCCTGGGTCTGTGGGATGCTGTGGGTCTATGACGTCCTCAGACGAGTCTGTAGAAGTGTCCAGATGCAACCCACTGTCTCGAGGTCATGATGAGAACTCCCCCGGGCAGGTGGTCTCTCAAGGCATGCTTTGGTTCGGTGTCCTTGTCTCCTCACCTTAAGCTTTGGCATTGCCTAATACTCTAAAAAAAGCTGCAAGGAGGGTTTGGCCAAAGTCATTAAGCCTTCTTTGTCCCCTTGCATCTGAAGCAAGATAATACATGCCGCACATCTCTAGTCCATGCACTCCAATTCTCAAAGGAAGGACTGCAACCTATTGCCCTACAGGGAAGAATCATATGCTAGATACTAAGTCGATGTAGATCTCACAATTTCTGTATGCAAAAGATTATACATGTGGCAACTCAACATCTAGAGATGGCACACAAAGATAAAACTATTGGATGACGGAAGCTTTACATTTACAGAAACTCCAATGTATCATACTACCTGTTCGGTAATGCAAGCCATAGCATCAATTACCAAGGCCACCACATCGGCCCGACGAATTGCACGAAATGCACGGTTTACAGACAGCCCTTCCGTCTTGCTTCCGGCAGCAGCCACAGCTGCTCTCCGCCGTATTCCAGCGGTATCTATCAAGCGATAAACCTGCAGCACTAACTCACACGGTACCACATGAAAATCCAGCATACAAAAGAAGGCTTAAACCAAACACAAAATAACTTCCAAGGCATAATTTATACCTAACGTAGCTGTCTCATTTGCATCTTTCAAGTCCTTCCAACTAGCAAACATATCTCTTGAAATTTTGCTCAATGCTTAGGCCTTGTACTGATTTAACACCTCAAGCAAGCTAGCAATCTTTACCCTCAAGAATGCATGCTCAAGACTTATCATCTACTGAAGGAGGCACAACTTTTGAACAAAGAACACTATCATTAGCATCCTCAGACAATTTCACATTAGCAGCATCCTTGCATCATTAGCCATTTCGGGTTATTATAGGTATCAGTCACTTTCTACTAGAATTATGGAAATGAGTGAAAGATACAAGAATTCCCATCATAGTAGCACAAGCATTTCAAGGTCCTTTGGAGCTTTAGGCAAGAAGCACCTCGCATCGTGAGACATCATTAGCAGCATCCTCACATCAGAAGACAATTTCACATCTTCATAGTAGCACAAGCATTTCAAGGTCCTTTGGAACTTTAGGCAAGAAGCCAGCATGCTGAGCCTGAACACCATACTCAGCTCCATGTATGGCATCTTCATCACCCTTGGCATGAGCACCCAAGAATTCTTTCTTGTTCATTTTTCTTATTAACTGCCACTCTTTTTTAATTGTCTTTTAACAACCATTGACATCTCTGAAGGCAGCCTGTTTGTTGCATATTGTTCCGTTCCACATGGAAATGTCATCCCATACTGGGCATTGCTCATGTATCTCAAACATCTTGTAAACAAGCTCCTGACACTTTATTGGGCATCAATTGATACGGCCAACCAAAAGATGATAATCGGTCTCTTTGACCACTTTGCGAATGACCTCCCGCCCCAGTTTCGAATTGCAGACAGCCTAACAATGAGCCAAAGACAAAGGCCGGATTGCAGACAGCCTAATATGATGCCTCCTCCACAAGGGATTGCATAATATTAACCGATGAGGCATCAATTGATATGGCCAACCAAATCACCGGTTCAAAAAGATGACAAATTGGTCTCTTTGACCACTTTGCGAATGACCTCCCGCCCCAGTTTCGAATTCCAGACAGCCTTACAATGAGCCAAAGACAAAGGCCAGATTGCAGACAGCCTAATAATGATGCCTCCTCCACAAGAGATTGCATAAAATTAACCGATGATGCTTACCTAGCTCAAAGGCAGATGGGACCACAAACTTGTGATGCCTGAGCGCCCACCCCCCCCCCCCCACACCCACACACACACACACACACCCCAAAAAATAAATTTATTTTCTTTTTTATAAAAACATTTGGTTCAAGTAGAAATCCTCATCATCAATTGCCAACTCCCGATACTCAATATAGCTTGTGTATGCTTACTTGCTTGACACAAAATCTTAAGTCTAATAACACTTCTTGCCACTCAATGCTACTTTCGGAAAAGACTTTTGGTAGAAGTATAAATCCCCATCATTAACAGCCGTGATCCTTAGCAAACTCACACAACGAAATGAATGACGTGCTTTCCCTGCTTGCAGATGGTGTAAGAAAGACTTCCTTGGGGGTTACCCAAAATGTGGGGGATACATAGTTCCCCTTCATTATAAATGACTCTAGCATCATTGCCCTCAGGGTGGAGGAGCAGCACCGCTCAAGTTCCATGCAAGTGTTGGAAATCCCAAGAAGATTGCCCACTACACCCTGACTCGAACCCCTAACCATTTTTCCTATCCCATTTGCATCATCGCCTAAAAAGTTCATGGGCTGGGTACAGCTCTCCACAAGTGCCAAAAACTGGTACCTAGGGAGAAGACTTAGCATGCTTTCAGTACTAACTCTAAATGAGCCACGTGAGAGGAGATTACCCCTGGTCACATCTTCAGGTACTAGTCACCAGCTTTTGGCTTCAAAGAAGTGTCTGTATTTCAATTAGCCCGTACTATACCTCACGTAATTGACTCTAAAGAACTCAAACACAGGCAAGCAAAGTGGTTATATCACTCACAAAAAGGAGGCTTGTGTAAGCTTTGACAACATCTATGCCACCAATGATTAGAGATCAAAGATGCCAGCCCTAGAGGATATCACCTACCAGGTAGATTGTAAGCATCTTGATATTGAGTTGGCTGCTCTGACACACATCCTTACCTAAGCCACTTTCAAGTCACAACAGAAATCCTTCACACTCAGCGCTAAAATTAACTAGCAAAAATCCCACAATACAAGGTTGAGCTCGGGCCCCCCTTCATCCTGGGGACATGGTTGGTATTCCATGGGTTCGCATACACACACCAGGATGCACTATTAGGGTTGCAACATCCAGATGGATGTTTCAGCAGGAGAGCTGGTGGAGAAATTGGCCCCATTCTGTTAACAACAACAAGAAGCTACTCTACTCGACCATCCTTGTTGCCCCCAGCAAGCAGAGTGGTAGTGACAAATCAAGTGTCCACACTCCACCTGTCAGGCTAATCCCTGAAGGGACAACAGATAAAGAACCACATTAGAACCTGTTAAGGACCAGATTTTGGAGCTTGTGCTACTGGTTTGGGGTAGGAAGACTCTATGGAGGACACAGGAGGCTGTCGGCCAATTTATGAAGGAATAATCTCTATCAGCTGCAGCATTTAATGGGATTTTTGTCCAGGAACTGGCATAAAGGATTTCTAGCCCTATAAAAGGACACAGGCTTAAATCATTCAGCCCCCCATGGGCTGGGTCACTAGATTTAGGTGTAGATTTAAGACTCTGTGAGTCAAGACCACCTTTTGATGGCAGCCTATGGCTGCAAGACTTGTACACCTTTTTGTACATTATGAATATACTGAATCTTCTCTATCTTCTGTATGCATTTTGCATCAAGCATGTTCCAGGATGGTGTTTAGGACTGAAAGAAGACTCCCAGAGCTTCCGCATGTGACATCACCAAAGCTGCATAATCACAGTCTACACTCTTGGCTAAAGCATCACACTGATGCCCCACTATGGACTCATGGGTTATGAGACACAGTCCATTCAGACATGGTCATAGAAACACAAATCATCCAGCAGGCAAGATCTGGTGTATCACTTCTTGCTGAACCTTCTCTCACAGTTGCATAAGCAAGAGTTGAATTGTGCAAAGCGTTGATCATGACCCTTTAAAGTAGTAAATTGCCAATGTAAGAGATGAGAAGAGAGAGAAAGAGTAATGACACCAGAAGACTGATTCTCTCAGCCTAATTGCTAGCTAAGCTCTTGAGCTCATAGGGGTCTAATGCTATGAGCACAGCAAGGGAACCTTTTGTAGTGCTCTACCAGGTAGTGGAGTCTACTGCAGTAGATTAATCTGCATTGTTTGCCACTGTTTGTAATGCTTCTGGCAGCCGAATCTGATGCTCTTTTGGACTGGTTCTGATGCTATTCAGGGCTGTCCTTCCCAACTGGCTGCTCCAAAAAATAAATAGGAGATGCAAGGAATGGTGAGAGGGGGCCTGATCCTACTCTTTCTACGCATCCTACTGAATACTCCCATAGCCTCTTTTGCCCCTTCATGAATTAGGGCTACAAATGGCTAAATCCTCTCCTAAACCTAACATAAACTAGTAGCCCTAGCATGACATATGCATCTGAATGTTGGAGCAGATGCATATGACATCCAAGATTGAATTCATAATGACAACCAAAGATTAGGAGCTTTCTTTGCCAAAAAAATCAGATGAATTCAAAATATTCCCATGTTTTAGCAAAACACATTTAAAGACACTTCAGGAGGGTATCATATACTTGTCCATCTGGTCCCGTGATTTCTGTGTCAATTGCATCCCGCGTAGTCCCACTGATGGGACTCACAATTGATCTCTCCTTTCCTACCAACGCATTCAGTATACTACTCTTTCCAACATTGGGCTTCCCAATTATAGCTATGGCAGGAATTCTGTTCTCCTCCTCTTGCAGGCCTTCTTCAACCTAAAACATTAACACACACAAAAAAAATAAAAGAAATCAGAGCTTCTGATGTATCATATGGACGATGGTTAATTTGTAAGAAAATAAGCTTCTTACATAAAATAAAAAGTAAAATAAATAATATTAATTTCATATTTAACAAATAAAAATGACCCCCAAATATTCCTAGCTTGGTGACATTTGGCGGGGGGTATTGGAGGTGTGATCAGCCGTCCCCCAACCCAGTCACCTCCTCCGCTTCTTTCAGAAGACCCCGCCTAGGGGGTTGAAAATCACCAGGTACCAACCCCTCATATACATAGGCCTTCCACAAGGCCATCTAAGGGATATCTTTAGCGATTACACCAACCATGCAAGCTGCCACTTGATGCATATTTTAGAGAGTTCTATATGCTGTTGGAGTTCTCTCCTGGGTGAGAATGGCTGTTTGCATGGTTGGTGCAGCTCGAGGAAGAGACCCCACAGGTATCGGTGATGACTGTTTGAATGCCCTATAGATTAGGGGTTGGTGACTCGTCATTCTGAAGTCTGAACTCCCTGAGCCTGGTCTTCTGGAAGAATGGGAGGAGGGGACTGTGGGGTGGGGACTCAAACGACTGATCACCCCTCCAATGCCCCGCACTAAGTGTTTGAGTGTGAAGGGGCTCTTGGACATGGTATCATAGCCAGGATCTGTAGCACTAGACTATCAAGATTAAGTCGCATCTCTTCTTAAATTCTTCAACCACTTTGAACTTTCAAAGGAAATAATTAGATCAAATCTCATTTACAGTAAGCATACCCCTCAGGGTAGGACTTTATTTTTATGTCCAATGTGAATACCCAACACATTACGAAATGCAAACAAGCAAGTTTATGAAGATGAAAATCCATACTTAACACATTGAAAAACTTGATAATTTTGACCACAAAAATACCTTGAATGAGGCTAATGCAGAGCACACAATGTCAAGCAAGTCTCCTGTGCCCGTTCCAGAAATAGCAGATACAGGTATTGGTTCAAGCCTGAGATAAAGATTTCATAAAATTTAAGGAAAACTAAGAAAGTATTTACACGCATCTGTTTGTCTATTTATTCATTATTTATTACTTTTTCCCCCCCAAAGAAAGATCATTCTATTAGTTTTAAAAAGAAAAACAGCCATCCGGCTGAATACAACACAGCTAAAAAGCAGTCCAAACATACATATGAGATGAGGAAGGGGGGGCTCCCTCCTCGACTGGCTGCTCTATCGGAGGGAGGCTACAACTGGAAGCGGAGGGAAAAAACACACTAGGGGCCTGTAGTGCCAAGTAGCTCCACCAAGGAAAGGTCCAGGTGTCCAGGCATGAAAGAAAGCGCTCTCAAAGCGGCCCCGGAGAGAGTGTATGAGATCCACCCAAATGGAACGAATGATCTCCACTGAGAGGTAATCAGGCCGTCGATGGCCTCCCTGCATCAGGCTCCCCAGGTGTGCCAAGCTGCTATGCTGCCAATGATCTCCCATCGCAAGCTAGTGTGTGACTCCTGAGTCCAAGGCCCGTATTGGGGCTGCCACGCTACAATCGTCATAGAGATGAGCATGTGAGTGAGACTCAAAGCAAGGCCTCGTCCATCATCCTGTAGAGTCGGGCATCGCCCGCCTCTGCAACCCAAGCTACAGCCCCCACGTGACGGTGCGGGCTGTGCTTGGATAGAGCATCATCGCTTCAAGAAGACAAGCGATCAGCCCATCAACTAACACATCATATTCAGCAGTGCGAAGAAGCGCTTCAGTCCATCAGCGTTTTTCTCAGCTTCACAGCAGAATTCAGCATCCATTCATCATCGTTTTCTCCATCCTCCCGGGTGAAGGAAAACGCAGCATACTCAGCCCTCATCGTTGCATATTCACAGCCATACAAACAGTCCCAATTCAGCCATCTCTCAGCCTCAGTCTTGCAGCCTGCTTACAGCCCCTTGGAAGAGTGCATTGGCCTTGAGATTGGACATCATTGGTGCTTCTACAGCAGTGTACAGTCAGCCTGACTCTTGGTCTTCCGAAGGTCTTGCGTTTGGCTTATCTACATATATATATACCTAGATGAATCCAGGAACATGCCCAAATTCACCTTTTAGGAACGTGAATGTTATATACTCATGGTAGTCAACCCACAAGACTATATAACTATCAACCATAGTGACAGGGGGACGGCGGGACGCCCACGTGGGACGTGGGAACGCCGTCCCGAACAACGGCATTTGTGTAACGGCGGCGGGACGGCCTGGGGACGGAACGGACGGGACGTGACCAGGGGACGGGTGTCCCCCCCGGGGGGACGGGGGGACATCAGCCGGGGACGGGGGACGTCTGCAACAGCTACAAATTCTGCAACGGCTACAAATTCCAGCCGTTTTTTTTTCAGATAACGGCTACTAGCCATTGGCGGCTGGCCATTTGAGAGAGAGAGAGAGAGAGAGAGAGAGAGAGAGAGAGAGAGAGAGAGAGCCAGCTGCCATATGCTATATAATGGGCTGCAAGCTACTCCTCTTCTACTCAAGCCTTCCAAGTTCCAAGACTTGAGTTCCTCTCCACCATCTCCCTCTCCTACTAAAGCTTTCCTCTCCACTATCTCCTACTCCACCACCTTCCTCTCCACCCTCTCCTACTCCACCACCTTCCTCTCCACCCTCTCCTACTAGACTACTTCAATCTTCCCTCTACTTCTTCTCCTACTCTATCCTCTAAGCTCTCTCCACCCTCTTCTACTAGACTACTACTAAGTTACTAACTATTCATGGCATCCTCTTCTCGTGCGGGCGGTAGGAGTAGAACGGATGGGAGGTCATGGTGGGATGAGGTCAACTTCGAGCCTCCTACTCATGCGGGGGATGCACGTCCATGGACATGCAAGCTTTGCCCATATAAGCATGTGGGTGGGGCCAATAGGGTGAGGGCCCATTTGTTGCATGAGCCCGGTCATGAGGTGAAATTTTGTGAGCGGGTCACACCGGAGATAAGAAAGGAGCTTCTTGCAAAGCTTGCCGCCCATCAAGCTTTGAGTGCAAGCCAAAGGGTGCGTGGAGTGGATCCCAACACTTATGTCACTCCAACCCAAACATCAGGTTCTACATCGGGTGGTGGTGCATCTTCATCTACCCCTCTATCACGTCCTCCTCGTGGCACTACTCGAGGCTTCACACAAGCCGCCTTCTCAATGCCGCAACCTAGTCCACCCTCTCTCTCTTGGCGGCAAAGTACTCTTGAGGGGAGTTGGGATCCCAAAAAGGAGGAGGAGGTTGATGCCGCGGTGGCCCGCTTCTTTTTTCATGACCACATTGCTTTTCGTGTGGCACGGTACGTATTTCACTCACATGATTTCATCATCATGTCTCACGAGTCACGATTCACGGGTCACCATTTTGCCATTCTAATTACTTACCCTCTTTTTTTTTGAAATGATAAATAGATCCGACTACTTCAAAACGATGGTGAAGAAGATTGGCGAGTACGGTCCTCACTACACACCTCCATCCTCCGAAACCTTGCGGACCACTATGCTTGACAAGGAGAAACGCCTTGTTGAGCAAGCGGCGGCAAACACAAAGAGACAATGGGCTCGCAATGGAGTCTCTTTGATTGCAGAAGTGCGGATGTACTTGCTGCTGAGTGGAGTAGTGCTGTCGAGATTATCGGCCCCGAATGTGTGATCGGTTTCGTCACGGATGGTGAGGCGACAAATAGGGCAGCGGAAGCTTTTCTTGAGAGTATGTATCCTCAAATCACCGTCTCTTTTTGCATCGCACATTGTCTCAATAATCTTTTGAAAGATATTGGAAAATTGTCATGGATTGAATCGGTGATTGATGATGCATGTGCAATTGTGACCTTCATCAACAATCACACATACCTTCGATCCGAGTTTGGGAAGAGGTCCACAAAGGTCCTTCTCAAGTACTCGGACACTCGCTTTGCATACAAATTTCTTATGTTGCATCGCTTGAAGGATTGTCAAGATGCCGTGCGGCAACTATTCATCAGTGATGAGTTTTGCTCCTCATCTTTTGCACGTACACAGGTAGGGATTTCATGCAAGAAAAAGGTCGACGATGCTGATTTTTGGGAGGACCTCAAGCGCACTGACGCCATGGTGCATCCCATTGTCCACTTGCTCAGGATTGTTGATGCTATGCAGCCATGCATCGGCAAAGTATATGAAGCCATGGACCAGATGATAGAGAGTCTTGAGAAGCTTGAGCCAGACATAGATAGATATGAGGAGATCCACTCGCTTTGTGTGGCGAGATGGAGCTCATATTCCTCTCCTTTACATGCAGCTGCTTTTATGGTGGACCCAGAATTTCAGGGAAAAGGGCAGGAGGGTGATAAAGAGGTGAGCAACGGTTGGAGACTCATCTTGGATCGCCTCACGTCGGATGCAGAAATCAGGCGCAAAATTAGAGACCAGCTCTCTAATTACAGGGCATTTCAAGGCTCATATGGATGTGCAGATGCGCAGCAGGACAGATTCAAGGTTGGTGCAGCATTATGGTGGGAGGACTTCGGATCAGATGGACCAGAGCTACAACAGTTGGCGATCCGGATCTTGAGCCAGTCCGTTAGCTCTTCTTGCCTAGAGCAATTATGGTCCTCCTACAGTCACATTTCATCAAAGAAAAGAAATCGGCTTGGGGTGGAAAGAGCTAATGATCTTGTCTTCATTAGCGCAAACTTGCGCATGCTTGGCAAGAGTGCAAGATGCAATGCCGATACTTTTACACAGTGGGAGATGGAACAAGAGGAGGCAACTACAACTATTGCACAGGAGGGTGGGACAGATGGTTCTCATCATGAGCCTTCATCGGATGACACAACCCCCATCCACACTTCACGCACTCATGATCATGAGGCTAGCACCTCTCTTATTGGGAGCGCAAAGTATGAGAGCGAGTGACTTATATTTTGTATCGCCTAGGCCCCAACATCTTTTGAGTATATCTATTTAATGTTATCAACTTTAAAGTCTTTCTTTTCCGACTTTGCAAGTCTTGACTCTTGACTCTTGCACGTCGTAGCGTAATTTAATTTTAAATGTAATGTGTATCATGATTCATAACTTTTGGAGTTAGAAAGCTTGTTGTTATTGATTGATTAATCTTGATTCTTTACTCCTCTAAAATTAACAATTTTGAGTGCCGTCCCCACTCCCCGTCCCCGTTCCCTACCTTTAGCCGTCCCCGTCCCCGTTCCCGTCCCCGTCCCCATCCCCACCGTCCCCGTCCCCGTCCCCGTCCCCGTCCCCGTCCCCGTCCCCTGGTAACTATGCTATCAACTCCATTATGCATAGTATGGACTAGATACTATGACATCCCCACTAATGTCATCAGTGCCCAATAGTGGGTGTAGTACTCTGTATCAAGATATGCTCTCACACACGCACTACACACACACACACACACACACACACACATAAGAGCATATATTCACACAAAGGCCTTCGTACTGAGTTTCTGTGTCGTATGCACAGAGTGTATCTACCGTGTGCTACACGCACACAAGACTAGCTTCGAGGCTTGGGGAAGCTTGGAGCTAGGCAGGCTGATTGGCGCGCTAGTCTAGGGATAGACTGACACGTGGGCACCCAAGTATGGACGAGCAAGCGCCCAAGTGTGGACGCCCGGTGACCGGCCAAGAGCCTATAAAAGGGTGGCCCAAGGTTAGTCAGTTGTTCATACTACATAGAGTCTCGCGAGTCTTTGTGAGAGCTCTATGGTCAGGAGCCTGGATCTAGTGCAGACATGCACCTGCTTCATGCAGCCGAGGCTAGCAGCAATCTCGAGACCCACGAGGGTAGCTCCTTGGCGGTATGGGACGTCATGGGGTAGAGATGGTTCAGCCATAATGAAGCCTAGCACTAAGGGAAGTAGCAAATAGAAAGAATTAGTACATCAAATAAGTAGTTGATAGGGTAAATGCACCGCCAAAGATAGAAATAATAAACACATATCAACTGGCCACAACTCGGACGAAAAATTCACAATGTGAAATCTGCATGTTCGCTAATAGCTGAATTATATACCTAGATGAATCCAGGAACATGCCCAAATTCACCTTTTAGGAACGTGCATGTTATCTACAATCCAAAGCCAATCATTCTCTTCAAAGTAATAAAGCAAATACTCCTAGCAATAGGAGGAGGCCCTTCAGTGGGTAATTTGGCACCCAATAAGGTGTACAAAGCTCTCTCTCTCTCTCTCATCTCTTAAAGTGTGAAGTGACGAAACTCAGCATAAAGAAGGCGGTGTGAGACTTTGTGTGACAAGATTCTACATCTACGTATAATTCCATTGCATGTTACATTGGTATCAGATTCAGCTTGTCCACACACACCGCATCCTAGCGTGAGAGCATCCTTGGATGGTCATACTTCACTCCAGCACGACTGCCGACTTCAGAAAAATGTCTACAGAGGAGAGTACACATCAGCAGGAAGACGTCTCCCTTGAAGAAGACCAGGCTCTTCCACCAACAGCAAATACCATAGCTCTACTCTGGACACAAAACCAACTTCTCATGGAGCGTCTCCAACTCTTGGAGGCTACACCAGCAAAACCCACTCCACCAGCTACCCTCGACTTCATCTCCCTCTTCTTTCAAATGGAACAACAAAGACAAGAGGATGAGGCTAGACGGTGGGAAGAAAAAGCTGAAGCAGAAGCAAGAAAGCAACAAGAAAAAGCTAAAAAGCATTTGGATATTGTTTTCCAAGAATTGAGAAAGCACAAGCTTTATGCAAATGACAAGAAGACTGAGTTCTCCCCATCAGAATTTCACTATTTGGGCCATATAGTGTCTAAAGATGGGATTCGGATGGATCCAAACAAGGTCAAGGCTATTATGGAATGGCCAAAGTTGACCAGTGTGCATGAAGTTAGAAGTTTTTTAGGACTATGCTCTTACTACAGAAGGTTCATCAAGTGGTTTGCAGTGGTTGTCGGACCATTGCATGATCTGACAAAGAAAGCAGTGGGGTTTCAGTGAGCCAAGATGAAGAAAGAAGCTTTTGAGGCTTTGAAATTTTATGCCAATAAAGCAACAGTAATGATTGTTCCAAATTTGTCAAAGCTGTTTATTGTAGAATGTGATGCTTCAGGAGATTGTATTGGTGCAGTCTTATACCAAGAAGGGCATGCAGTTGCTTATGAAAGAAGAAGATTACAAAATTCGGAAAAGAACGCTCCCACCTATGAAAAGGAGTTAATGGCCATCATCCATGCTTTAAAGATTTGGAAGCATTACCTCTTGCCTAGTGAGTTTATCATCAAAACAAACCATCAAAGTCTTACGTATTTTCTATCGTAGCCTAAGATCTCTAAAAAGCATCTTTGATGGTTCAACTATTTGGCACAATTTCACTTTCAGATTATGCACACACCTGGGAAAGAAAATAAGGCAACTGATGCCTTGTCAAGAAGACCCCAGATACATGTCTCCATAATCTACCATACAGATTTCACTGTTATGAGGGATATGTATGCTTTTGATGAAGATTTTCAGCTCGTGTGGGACAAATTGCCACATAGTGAAATAGTGACTTCTTATTCCATCAAGGATGGATTTCTGTTAATACAGGACAGGTTATGTGTGACAGGATTTCACGTCTACACTGATGGAGGAATGTCATGCTCCAACTTCCATGACTCATTGTGGTATTTTAGCCACAACTCGGGCCTTGGAGATGTATTTCTTTTGCCCAAGTATGAGAAGAGATCTTGAGCAGTATATTAGGGAATGCTTGATCAAGGGAAACCAACTAGACTTCTGCAGCCATTGCCAATTCCCAACTAGCCTTGGAAAAGTATTGCTACAGATTTCATTTTTTATTTACCAAAGTCAGCCGATGGAAATGATGGGATATGGACCATCATTGACAAGTTCAGCACAAGCAAGCCGATTTTATTCCAGTGAAAAAACTATCAAGGCAAAGCATATGGCTAAGCTGTTCATCTAGCAAATCTTTGAGCATCATGGATTGCCACAATCCATTGTGGGAGACAGAGATCCAAGAACTACCACACTTTTCTGGAGGGCTCTCTTTTGAAAACATGGATACGAAGCTAACTTTTTCTTCTTCTTATCATCCCCAAAGAGATGGACAGAATGAGATAGCAAATCTCACCATCTTGGATATGTTGAAGTGTTATTGCTATGAAGCCAAAGTACAATGGGAGAAGTACCTACCATTGGTAGAATATGCTTACAATAACACAGTACACACTTCTATAGGTAAAGCTCCATTTGAGATCATTTATAGCAAGCCACTCTTATTACTTGTACTTAGAACCCAAGAAGAAATTTTCCACGCCGATTTCATGCGAGATATGGATATAGCTTTTGCTCAGGTCAGCAAAGCAATACAAAGGTCTCAAGCCACACAAAAGAAAGCAGGTGATAAGCAAAGAACTCTTACTTTTGAGGAATTGGTTAAAGTTTGATAAAACCAGACTCAAGAAATCCAAAGAAAAAGAACACCAAATTCCTAAATTAGAAGCTAGAAACTATGGACCTTTTCAAGTCAACAAAAAGATTAGTGATATTTGTTACAAGTTGCAACTTCTAGATCATTGGAGGATTCATAATGCCTTCCATCGTAACCTTTTAAAACCCTACGCAGGACCACCGACAGAGGAGCCTGTTATGGAGGAACCACCGGAAGTGAATGAACAAGAAGAGATATTGCAACCAAAACATATTATCTTCCACATGGTTAGGAAGAAATGAAGAACCATCACCAAAAATTCCTCTTTAAGTTCCAAAACTATTCTCACATGGACGCTAAATGGATGCCAGAGGAGTATTTCAAGGATTATCGTGAAATACTCACAGCTTATGAAGAAGCTATCGGGCCAGAAGCACTTCAAAGTTCATTCATTGTCTTGAGGCCAAGATACATTCTAAGGGGGAGGGGGCACAAGGACGAAGTAGACCGAATGCAGGCTCATCCAGATGCTGTCCAAGCTCCTTTGAATAGCTCTTCAATGACCACTATGCAAGCCCAAAACCAAGGGATGCACATATGCTGGTTGAATGCTAAAGAATCTCTTCGCGGAGGCCTTGGGAGCTGTAGCACACTGAGGTGCTGATTACTGAAAGTATGCACAAGAGAACTTGTGGCTCTAGGCACACTTCTCTGCTGGAGAACTGCTGTAGATGAATTTGTGAAAGATGATTTTATGCTGAATGATAGGCATCTGCTTCTATAGGTTTATATGCTGCTGGTCAGCAGTCTGGCTGTTGTCGGCCTATTTTCATGGGACACAAAATGCTATTTCTACAGCATTAAATGCTACGCACAACACTCATGATGCCCTTTTTGTGCTGGCCAACTGGATGCTCCATGACTGGCTGCCCTAGCAAACTCTAAAGCTAGCCGATTGAGGAATGTTTGCATCTTATGTAGGCAGCCTCATGAAAGGAGGTTCCTGATGCTACTGTCGGCCACGTCTTGGACAAAAATATGCATGATTTACTGCTTTAAATGCTGCACTTTATTAAATTCTTTGCCCCCTTTCTGCCGGCCTTCACATGGTTGCTGTCGACTGGCTGCTAGGGTCCCCCATGGGCTGCTGTCAACTGGCTGAAAGCTCTTGATGGCTGCCGATTGGGTTCCCATGCCCCCTTATGCTGATGATGATGATATTGATGTTGATGCTGATGCTGATGCTTCTATTGCTGATGGTGATGATGCTACTACTTATGATACTCTGAATGTTGTCCTAATTGCTATCCTAATCAAGGATTATGTTGTTCATGCTGGAGATTAAGCCATGGCACGGGCGTGCACATGACATCAAAACTTCCTAAAGCACCTTTGTCAAATTCTTAACGAGTTGGGATATTTTTAGCATACAAGGTTATGGAAGAATCACCTCTTAAATTAAGACATGTGGCATCTAGAATGGGACAAGTGTCCCCACAATTGTCATTTCACCTTACACTTGTCAATTTAGCTAACACTTGTCAATTAACATAGCGACTTGTCATTTGGAGCTTACTCTTTCCATTCTAGAGCACTGAAGCCTCAAACCTATAAATTGAAGCACTCCCTCTTCATTTGGATTGCACTTCTCATCTATTGTAAAGGTTCAAGCACTCTGTGCCCGTGGTTTGATTCAATAAAATTCCTACAAAGGGGGAGGGGCATGTTCCCCTCTCAGTGAGGTCTCGTTTCTCTTTCCTTTGAATCCTGCTTTCTTTCATTATTTGTGACTATTGATTAAGTGCGTTTGTTACTAGTTCATCAATTTTGCCACTTTCATGTGTCCCTACTTTATAGAGGGTATCCATTATATAAGACAGGCAACCTTTTAATCTGCTATCTATATTCGATTATGGTAGGCCATGCACAAGCCAAGTGCCCACATGTTTGGAAAGGAGGAAGGGAGTCGACCATTTGTTGGTTGCCCATGTGTTACAAACCACGGATAACGCATGTTTCACTTATACAGTGCCCATCATTGCTTCTATAAATAAGTATCCTGTTATAAATAGCCAATACACATGGATTTATTAATAATAATAACCTTAGCTGCCTCCTACGACCCCATGCAAAAGACCACCTAGAGAAAATGTCCAGCCCAAAACATGTGAAAGCTATTGTCCAAGCGCCAAAGAGTGTGAAACACATGCCCAATATTTAAGAGGTGTGAATCTGAAAATATACACACATTGATGTCCTTCATTTCGCCCTTGTTCTCATGGTCATTACCCCAAGAAAACACAGGATCTCACAAGGGTAGGTCCCACCCATCCTTCAACCTTGTGTTCATTGGCCACACTGCTACTACATGTCCTCTGCATCATTCCAAGCACTCCAGCAAAGCAATGGTGCCAAGCTCTTTGTACTGGATAATCCCTCACTCTCAATGTTTGTACTTCTTGTTCCTGACGTCCATGTGAACCAGTATTTTCAGAGTTTACGTCACGGCTGGTGACAAGATCCCTCGAATTGAGGTGCCATGTGATCACAGACAGGCCACTTGTGCAGTGGCACAAGTGGCACAACTCAAGGCTGGATAACATGCTTATTATGACTTTGAAAATGAAAGCAGATAGGCTGATTTCTGGTGTGCTAGAAGCTCAAAAAACACCTTTCAATACCAAAGTCACGACATGTATCCTATACAGAGTAGAGATGCCCAGGTGCAGTATCTCGACTTTCATGTTGAAGGACATTGAAAACATCCAGAAACGCTTTCTTACTAGTTTTCGGGGTTAAATAATCTACCCACCTCTCCTAGAGACAGGTTCGCATGGGAAGCAAGTACCCAACCCCAGAAAACGCATAACAAAGTACCCCTTGAGATTCTCAGCATGGAAAGAGGCTCGCAGTATCTTACCAAAGTCACTCAGATGACTCATCTCGAGATCCTCCATTGCATGGGAAGCAAGTACCCAACCCCAGAAAACGCATAACAAATTCCTACACTTGGTTGGATGAAGGACATAAGGAAATGGTTCCATCACTGGCAGCAGGGACAGACCCACTGACTGATCCACAAGTTTCTAAGGCTTTTCTCCAGAGACGACTCCTCCACAGTTGGGAACGGACAAAGCACTGCGCTAAGTTCCTACACACTCCAGACAGATTTAGCCTTTTAGAGAACCTTCATGGCAGGCAGAGAGAGTCATACTCAGCCAAACCTCTTAGAGCTAATACCACCATCCACCCAGCAGACAGTAGCTGCCATCCATACCGGCTCTTACAGATTATGCACCAAGACTGGGCACTAGTTGACAGCAAGACAGCCTCCATCTGCAGCTGACTGAGTCTTCATTTGCTGACTCTGCTCATTTGCTGTGACTCTGGATCAGTTGAGGATGAGCACCAGCTTCAATACTGTACAGCCCACAAGGACATCAGAGGCAGGTTCCCACAGCTCCACAGACCGCTCTCCAATCATAGCTTTCCTCTCAGTTAGGACAGACAACAGCCCTCACAGATTTTGTTGCCGAGGTCCTCGACCGATAAGAGGACCAGCTTGCTAACGCCAGAACAGACACTGGTTCAAACGGCACCCCCTTGCATGGTGGGACACCTGTATTGAGTTCAACACTAAATACATTTTCACTTACACACAATTAATTAGATCTCCCAAATCATGATTTTGCACTGCTGTTTTGGTCCCATGGGCCCATGGCCTCTATGGATGTTAATACTATCACTATCATCATCATCTCCTCTCTCTCTCTCTCTCTCTCTCTCTCTCTCTCCAGTGAGAGAGATTGTTTTGTTTCTATTTTATTTTCCATCCCATGGTGAGATATGCCATAGACATTATTGTTTAGTTTCTATTTTATTTTCCATCCCATGGTGAGATATGCCATGGACATTATTGTATTACTTTGGTCTCATATGCCCATTGGGTCTTTAGTAGACGTTTAATATCTCTTTCTCTCTCTCTCTCTCTCTCTCTCTCTCTCTCTCTCACACACACACACACACACACACACAAGGTTGGGGGAAATAGGACATGGATTGGGGTTTCTCTTACCCAAAAATGATGCTAAAAAAGTTATTTGAAGTGTTTATTTTCCAATACTTTTAAAATATGCAGGCAGGCATATAAAGAACCCTTCTCTTGTTATTTTTGCAATAATCCTCTGATCTGCCAAGACAAGACACCATCACCAAAATGGGAAACAAAAGCAGACAAGCAACTGACCCCAGAGACCAGAATTCTGTAGCTTGTTGGAAGCCCTTTGTAGGTGATTCACACTTGTTTACAGCTAGTGTGATCTTCTTATCTGAATGCTTTTTCCGTAACCAGTTCGCAATGTCCTGGTCTATGGACGTGACTCCTGCCTGTGCCAATCAACAGATCAGAAGCCTATCACAGCAAGCACCAGCAAAGATACAATCTTAAAATGTCTAAAAGGTCAAAATGAGATGAAACATAATTACAAGTAAAGGTAGGCCACTTGCACACAAATCCTAAAATTATGGATAGGCAGGGATTTGGACAGGGAAGATCCCCTGTCCAGAAAAATGGGCAAGATGGCCCTCTCTGGGCGGCACTCATATGTGTTACACCCCTTTGATGAGGTGTTATTCGCATTTCCAGAGTAAATAATCCATGATCACAAACTAAATCTTTCCAAAGCTCATGGTATCCTTTTCAATAGTAGCTATGAAGCATCAGCGGGCCCAAAGGCCTTCCGCGGCCGCTAGGCCCCACAGCTCTATCGGCTGCCTGGCGGATTCCCCATAGGTACACATATGGCGGCTATAGGCAGCCAAAATGTCACCACCAGTGGCCGTCCCACACAAACATCCATTTTGTCCATACTAAGATCCAGTTTTCGCCTGCCTCAAACTCGCTTCTCCCATAAAGGGAGCCTTTCTAATAGAGTGAGAGTGGAGCCTGAGGGCGCATGGCACAAAATAAAACATTGATGCCGGACACGAACGGCTCATGAGGCCTGATGCTGAGGCATATCGTCCACCCAAATTGTGAACCTCATCTGAAGGTGAGGCATTAACTTCCAACAGCATTACAGAACTGGCATATATGAAAACAGTAATAGAAAATAAAAGCTATTAGAGAATGCATTGAGAGCTCTGAGCCACACGTATATTACCTGACCATCCACAACGAAGATGATAGCAGCTGCATCTTCAAGTGCAGCAGCAGCCTGCCGTTCTATCATGGCTGGCAAACCTGCCATACTCGCTTCTCGCACAGCTTGAGTAATTGCATTCTGCCCACCCCCACCTGTGATTGCTATTCCATCTGTACCAACACTCCCTGATTTTGGTATGGATAGTACACCCCCTGTATCTACCAGCATGAACTCCTGAAGGCCCCAGAAACCTCTTGCATACAGTCGGTCCCTTGTAACACCTGGTTCATCATTGACTATGGCAACGTCTCCCTGACATCATAACATACATACACCTGATATGTCAGACTGACAAGCATGCCCATCAAAGACTTTTAGAAGGAAAAAGGGAACAAGAAAGATTTACTTACTCCAGCAAGTCGATTGAAAAGAGCTGACTTCCCAACATTTGGCCTTCCCACAATAGCAACCTTTGGGAGTGAATGATCTGGCACCTGCATTGATTTGTCACTCATCAAAACTGCTATTAAGCACACTATGCCTGATTCGGACTTGGAAAGCACATCCAAGTTTTTTAAGTTTATTTTTAAAGTCTACGAGTACATATATTATCATATCAAAGTATATGCCCTGAATTGTCCCTAAAAGACACAGGAAACAATCTGAAACCCAGAAGTGTGGGATTCATAGGCCATTTTGGCCTCCCACACACACACCCCTCGATGTGGCCAACCATCAGCCCCTCTTTGACATCACAAATATACTCTGACCACAAGATCTGCCCTTCTTACAACAAAGTTGGTCAGCCAGGCTAATCAGAGAAGATAAATGATCAAGAGGGCCTACAATCAAAGTTATTTACTGACAGTTGTGAGACCCTTGCACCAATCCTAGCCCAGATTTTCAATGGGTCCATTTGCCACAGCTTACTCCAAAACTTGTCGGAGAACGTCTTTACACCCATTGACAACACTACCGTACCAGTGAATACACAAAATTACCTGACTCTCATGGTTGGCCAAGATATTTGGTTCAGTGGTAGAGGCATGTCTGCGTGACTCGCCAGGGCAACGGGGGTTCAAGCCACAGGCCAGGCAGGATTCCAGCAACATTCCACACTAGACCAAATCTTCACACTCAAAACCATCATCCAGGAAGCCATGGCCCATACATAAAGACACAAGTTATACTCTCGGTTTGTGGGCTTTGCAAGGCCTTTGATAGTGTCTTGCAAGCCTAATTGATCAGCCTGCTAAGGCACATAAGAGTGGCAGATGTGGTCATATGGGTCACAGTCATGCTTCTATGAGCAGTACCTTGCTGAATACATGCAGAGAAGGGGCTTTCAGAGCTAGTATCCAGCTGGATTGGAGTGAAACAAGCTTGCCCATTCTGATCCACCTTAGTTTGACAGTGGTCTACATTTTCCTTTATGCACGCGATGTAGGACATTTGGATGCACTGTAGTCCTGTTATAGAGAAAGAATATCTGAGTGTGAATCCAAAAAGTAATGGTTAAGCATGGTGATTAAGCATTGAGATTGACCTAATGAAGGACATTAACACAAGAGAATGAGCAAGAGAGATGAACACAAGTGATTAGCATAAAGCAAGAGCATTATTCTTCATTAGTTGTATAAGCCTTATATAGGCACCAAAATTACATAAAAGTGAGCACCGAAATGGTAACTCTATTTGACTTTTACTCAGGGTAAATGTAACCCCTAATTAAACCTTTGCGTATCCATCACTTAAGATATGTGTGGATTTACTAAGCTCTACTAGAGCTTTTACTTTCACCACTTTAGTCTAGAGTCTAGACATGTTTGGATTTACCAAGCTCTTTTTTTTTGGCTTTGGTTTCAGCAACTTAGTCTAGTGAAGGTTTTAGAAAAGAGTAGGGATATTTTATGAGTGGCTTTGGTTCAAGGAAGCCTTTTAGAAGGCCCATTCATACAATCTTGGACAAGGTTTGCCTCTTCTTTGAAGGCCGGTTCTTCTTCACTGTTTACAAGGTTTCCTAATGATAAATCTTTTTTTAATGAAGCAATCCTTTTACGTCATGATTAGGCTTTCCACAATAGTTATATTTCTTTTCGAATGTAACAATCTTTCTCATCATGGTTATTTTTTCCATCAAATCTATCCAAACTCATGGAATGAGATGCCATTTTTTGATGTGGCAAGGTCTTACCATTGGAGATCAGCTTCACTGGTAGTGTCTAATGTCTTACAAAAGAGGTTTAAGGCTTAATGATACACCTTAATGACGATTAGTGCATATGGGAAAAAAATTGCTAATGGCAGTGTCTTGAAAACTAACAAAACGCTTGGATCTCCTCAACCGGTGGATGATTTGCTTCAAGATTTGGACTGCAGACTCCTTGAACATCCAATTGATGATGACCAAGAGAAATTAGAACATCTCCATCTATATGCACGGATTTTCATAGTTTGCTGCTGCGTTTTTACACTAGAAAACTACGCTTTTGGTTGTGTTTTTTATCGAATTGGTGCAAACCCTTTGATGGGGAGGAAGACCATAGAGTTGGCTTCAAGGCTATGTGATTGGTTTGGGTTGAGATGCCCTATGGAGTGAGAACCAAACAGATTAGTAGAGGTTGTGTTTTTGCAAAGAGGGAAAGAAGGTGATAAACTAATGGAATTTAATGATAATGAATGGAGATCATGGCTCTAATACCATGTTGGAATTAGGGTTTGGAGAGATTAGGGTGGAAAGAAGTGATGGTTAAGCATGGTGATTAAATATAGAGATTAACACAAGAGAATGAGCAAGAGAGATGAACACGAGTGATTAGCATAAAGCAAGAGCATTATTCTTCATTAGTTGATGAGCCTTGTATAGGCACCAAAATTACATAAAAGTGTGCACCAAAATAGTAACTCTATTTGAGTTTTACTTAGGGTAAATTTAACTCTTGATTTAACCTTTGAACCTTTGCACACTCAAATGTTGATGGATGATATTTGCTATTTCTAACACATTCTTCGTGATAAAATTTGCCAAAAGCTCAATCAAAGCTATAATCCATCATGCAGGCTGCTATAGTCGCCAAGGCATTAGCCTAGTGGTTTGAGCTTACCCCTCCTAGTGCAGAGGTCGTGGGTTCAAATCTTTGGAACACCACTCTTCCTTCCTTTATGGAGATTGGGGGGAGTGATTTGGAGGAAGAGGGCAAGGGGGGGAACAGGAACGAGAAGGGGAAGGGGCGTGTTTAAATGGTTTGGTGTGTGTCTCATGCACGTGGCCATGATCAACACACCCATATATCAGACGCTTCCAGTGGTTCATCCGGCACATCCCCACCTCATCTGCAATGAAATCCATTGGCATCCTTGATGCGCAAGCCTGCTCTTCAAGTTTTGACGCTCTAGGTCCTGAAACTTGGCTGGGCATCTTTGAAGACTTGCCTCCATCACATGTCCTCTAATAGTTGCATACCAGATGGCTTGCCCAATGCCCAATGCACTTGCAATATTTGGGAGGGGAGTACCCCCTTCTCGTACTTGGGGACATCTTGTATGTGTTTGTCTTGTGGGGTTTTGCTTTTTACTTTTAGACCCAACTCACCAGAATCATGACTCTTTGAACCAATAATTTTTTTAATAATCCAAAGGAGCTTACCAATAAATCTTGGGTGTCGGTATCAAGCTCCTCATCAGGGAAATAACTATCTGTGCTTTTGGAGGCGTGCAACCGCATTTGCCTCTCTGAATACATTTTGTCTGTAATGCTTTCCAAATTAGCTAGATATACCAGATTTTTATTTTAAAAAAGTGAACACCAAAAACAAATTAGATGAAATAAGCACAAAGTTTAGACCTCTTCTTCAGCTGGAAAAACAAAAAATTTTGCAAAAATTGAATAAACTCTAAATAAGTAGCATTGTTCTACAGGTTGAGAAAAAGAGAGGAAAAAAGGAAGAAAAAACTTTGCATGTAATTGATATTTTTTTTCCCTTGAGAAAGAAAAAGAAAATTTGCAACAAATAAATGACCTCTAAATAACTTGCAGTGTCCCCCAGCCGGAAAAAAGAAACAAATTCAAAAAAATAAATAAACTCTACATTGAGATACATACATATGTATGTATGCATGCATGTATGTATTTTTTTCCCATACTTTTAATTTTTTTTCAACAAAACTCTGCACGAAAAAAGACAGTAGGGCACAGAATTTAGAGCCCCCAAAAAAAATAATAATAATAATATGAAAAACTTGCCTTTTTCTCCAGCTTGACAGGAAAGCTGAGTAGCAGCAGCAGTGGGGAGCCACTGAAAGAGAAGGCGTGTTTGCAAGCAGGCCTTCGATTGAGAGCATCCTGGGCAAAATGGCAAAGGAAATTATTTTATCAGAAATAGAATCAAACACTAATTTAATTTTCCTGAGACAAACAATGCAGTTAATTTAACACTAGCATAAGCTTAAATAAGAATTAATTAACCTTTGCCTTCTTCAATGGAGCATATCCGGAGGTTGCCTGCTCCAGCAGCAAAACCTGTGGTGGTGATGGCGGTTGCTGTTGCAGCTGCTGCCATGGAGTGGAGTGTCATGAAAGAAAGAGAAAGTATCGTTCTAGATTAGATAGTTTGGATTATAGAGGCCCCTTTCACATTAGGCCCGTTACAACCCACCTCCCATCTATGGGCGGGGGATACCCTACCACATCACCATGGGCAGGCAGCGGTATGGCGATGTGTAATGGGCCTTAGTCGGTCATTGGGCAGGTCCCCATACCGCCTTCCACTTTGTTAATCTGTATCAGATGTTTTAAGGTTTAGCATGCTATAGTACCGTCTTCCACTTTGTTAATCTTTATCAGATGTTTTAAGGTTTAGCATGCTATAGTACTTCAATATGCAGGACAAACTATTGGTACTGTTTTTTTGCTTTTTTCTTGTTTTTTGCTTTCACAAGAATGCATACATGTACCCAATATTATGCACCCATAACGTTTTTATACATTTGTTTAATTAAAAACAGCTCATGAGTCCCAAAAACTATGTTGCATAGCCTTTTTTTCGAAAGTTCTTATTTAGTAATCGCAAAAAAAAAAACGACAGCCTCCATTGCTTTCTTTTTTTTGCTCTCCGTCATCGCCCCTGCTTGTCTCTCCCGGCCCAGGACAGCGTACAGTCGATCTATATCCTCTTCCCCTTCTCCATGCCCTCATGCAAGCTCACCACTCACTGCTGTAGCTTCTTCTCCTTCTGTCCTTTCTTCTGTAGAGTCGGCCTCCGTTTTCGTGTGTGCCCTTGCCTTCACCCTCCTTCGCGCAGCTTTGCCCCCGTGTGTGTGCCCCATGCCTTTGCCCACTACGCCCCCTGCCTTCGCCCGCTTGGGCTAAGGTTGTGAACCTTAGGTGAGCCTAAGGGTGTGCGGTTTAAGGCCCCACAAAAGTGTGAATATGCACCCCCAATAAAAGTGTGGATATGCCCCATAAAAGTGTGAATTGTAGGAGGGTGGGAGATCGGATCTCTTCACGGCATGCGGCATTCTTTGGTAGCTAGATGTGAGTGTTACCCTCGTAGTATCCTTGGGCGTGGAGTAATCGAGCTAGGACCAACCAATGCTAAAGGTTATGTGGCTCAAGATATTGTCATGTAGATATTGGCTTTAATGGAGGACTCCAAGGTGCTTTAAGGTGGCTCAAGATACTGTCATGTAGATATTGGCTTTAATGGAGGACTCCGAGGTGCTTTAAGGTGGCTTTGATGGATAGTTTTGAATTGCAAAAGGTGCTGGAGACTATTACGACTCTTATAAAGAGAAGAAGGTAAATTAGGTCATTTATTGCAATCCAATAATATTGTAATTGGGTTAATTTTGTGAGTTAGGGTTCCATGGTGTGTCCAAATGGCTAATAGAAAACATTGGGAGTGTGGTGGGACTTGATGCTTTGATAGATCTAGCGCTTGTTTTGCAGATATCCCTTCTTTCAAGGCGTGTTGTTTATTGGTGAGTTGGATGATGAGGGGCAATCTCATGTATTTAAAATGAGCACAATGGGACCTAGATGTGGTGTAAATAGAATGAGACCAATTGAAAGTTCAGGGAAGTAGTGGGTTTCGCTTTGACCTAGGGCATGGACAAAAATCTCCACCCATGTGTGCAATGCCTTCATTACCATCACTAATACCCACCCTTAAAAGGTGCAAGTAATACCCTTTAAGGGTACCCACAATTAAAAGGTGCAAGTAAAACATCCCAAAACTTCATTCTTGTGCTTGTAAGCTTGACCTTTTAATGGTAATTCTTAAACTAATTAATATAGCAACTTGATTGTGTGCACTCGTACCTTTGTGTGTATGCCCCACACCAGGTGCTCTTCGCCCCATTGATTGGTGGCCACCCACCAATGTGCACTATTGGAGTAATGTTTTTAATTCCTCTATATGAAACAAAGGTCTATGAGATTGGTTATTGATGAAGCTAATAATAAATCACCATAATTTAGTTGTTTCATGGACCATTGTTGCAAATATTTTGGACATGATTTTGGATAGCTTTGTTTGCCAAATTGGGATGATTGGTAGTAATGGCATGGCCTAGATTACCTTATATACCTTTTTAGAAGGTATATTCGCCGATTTATGAATGTACTTAGATTGAAAGGGACGTTTATAATGTTTATCATACAATTGAATCACACAATTGAAAACTCATGTTAAGGAGGAATGTGGTGTACTTTCCATAGAAGTATCCAAGAGGTTTAATTTTGAAAGAGGCATTGATCCATTTTCATGAACTCAATTGGATATTTCCAAGATGGACTTGAATCCGCATGTTAAGTTTCATTTTGACCATGAAAGAAGGTTGTGGGATGTTGTACATTAATCAGAAGAAGGTCATCAAAATATCAAAATGCGTGATTAAAGTATTTGATAATATTTCATATTTGCAATATACCAATTATTTTGCTGAATGTCTCTTCGTGAAAAAATAGATAGAGATTGCACCAAAGCGAAGAGTTAAAAAAGGCCATTGGTTTACCACATACTTATTAGAACATGTGGGTTTCTAATTGAATAAACACATGATCAATAAACTAATTGTTGATTTTAATTACATTCTTGGTGGTGCGATCCTTGAAAGTTTGTCCATGTTCCTTGTGATTCATTAATGGGTAGTTATTTTTTAATTAAATTTTTATCTTTGATGTTCAAGCCCATGTAAGGGTCCATTCTATTATGCACTTTAAGCCCATGGGGTCCATTATGGGGTATGCATTCATAACATCTCTTGATGTTAGCAAAGTGCACAGTAAACATTTCCTTGGGTAAATCAAGGTACAAGTCATTAGTGGAATTTATTACCCAAAAGGATTGTATGGATATTCCAATGGCAAGTTTCAATTTTAAATTTAAATTTGTACACATAATTTGTATTAGATATATACATGAATTTAGAATGCTTTGAACTAAACATGTGATTTCAAAATGTATGCATTTGACCGCACTTGTTATTCAACGAAAGTCATTTTTATGAGCTTTAAAGATACCAAGAAGAAATGGTATTCGATGGTATTTCTTCATTGTGCTAGAAACCATACTTTCACATTAATGATGGAGATTTCCATATAAGTAGTTTCAATGTGTTTTGTAAGAAAAAGTCTTTGAGTGTTGGTCCTCTTAGTAGACAATTACATAAAATGAGTTTTTTTCAAATGAATGAAGGATTGCCATATATGTAGCTTTAGTGTGTTTGGTAAGAATAAAGTCTTAAAGTATTGGTCTCTTGGCCAGTTACATAATGAGTTTTTTACAAATGAATGAAGGATTAAGGATTATTTGGTGCTTTGTCTACTTCATTGATGAAATAATGATTTTTAAGTTGCATAGTTTTCTTTTGACTTGTTTCATCTTCAAATAAGGTTTTGGTCCCTTTACTTGCACGTATACAACATTTTTCACACATGTGCCACTTTTAATCCATTGTGCAAAGTTCATGAAGTCATCTCTTAAATTTTTTTTTTGTTGAATGCACTTGGTGTGAAATTCCATCCAACATTGATTCAGGATTTCCATTATTATTATTTAAGTCATATGGGGCTGTATTAAAACCTTTTACTCATTATTGAGTCTACCATTTTGTATAATTTATGGCATGTTTATGATCAAGTACATAAAACCCCCTATAATAAGGCTGATCATAAAGACATGCTATAATGTTTATAGCATGTTTATGATCAAGTACACAAAACCCCTTATAATAAGGTCGGTCATGAGATAAAGACATTCTTCTATTCTGCTTTGTGAAGAAGAATCGATGGAGTCATATAAAAGTTTTTTTTAACTTTTAAAAGGTGCCAAGCAAAGGAAATCTTTTCCCGTTTCAATCTAGATTTAAGTGTTACACCTAAGAGATAGGAAAATAAATTAATAAGCGTTTCATTCCAGAAGATACTTGACCTAGTAGACTATTATCAAATTGGATATGTTTGAGTACACCTTTGCTGCATTTGTTACGTTAGTAATATAAAAAAGTTTTCTCCCGTGCTATGTAGTAGAGATGATAATCTAAAATCACTTATACAAAAACCTTTTAACAGTGAAGTCAAATTCATCTTTAGTATTAACTCACTTCATCTTGGAAATCTTGGGAGGTGTCAAAGAATTCTTACGAGTGGTGACTTATAAAATTATGATTTTTTGGTGTTTTGGGCATTTCTCTTGCGTAAATGATCTAGTTTGAGCCCCTTTGGTATGAATGTTTAATATCAATAGCACTCAAATCCACACATTTTTTGCAATTTCTTGAAAAGAAAAAACACAAAAGCAAAAACTTGCAACCTCATGTGGAGAAGATTGCAACAAAATATTTGAAAGAATCAAATAAAAATGTTTGCCTTCCTCTATGTCTCCTAATAAGTATTTGCAAATAAAAATAGAGTAGGGTTTAAGTAAGCACTCATAAATGTACTCATCCTTCTCTAACAATATCACATTACAATCCATACGTGTTGCCACAAGACCAAGTGTCCTAGTCCCAGTGAAACAAATCCATAATAGTATCTCTAGGCTTGCTAAACAATGAAATCATATACTTGCATAACTTTGAGCCTCTTTGGCAACAACCACCTCTCCAAGTAGAGCCCTTTTTAAAAAAAAGTGTGATTTTTGAGGGAGCTTGGTCGAGGGAGTTTTTTCTAGCAACTCCTCTCTTCAAAATGTGGACATTCTCTCTCCAGTCCCTCCACCACTACCTCCTCCCATCTCCTCCAACTACCTCCACCACCAACTCTCAGCCCAACCGACTTTCTCCCCTCTATCCCAACTTAAATCCTCCCTTCTCTCTCTCCCACGCTCTTCCTTTCAACCCCTGTCTCCTTCTCCCACTTTCTTTCCTCTCTCTCTCTCTCTCTCTCTCTCTCTCTCTCTCTCTCTCTCTCCCTCTGCTTCCTTCTTCCCTCTCTCCTTCCTTGCCCTCTCCCACTCTTCCTATGCATAACCTCTCATTCCCTCTCTCAACCCTTCTTAAAGTCATACTAGAGACCTTCATATGACTTTCCCACCCTTCCTCTTACTCTCTCTCCCTCCCCCTCTCCCACCCTCTTCCCTTTCTCTTTCTCTTTCCCTCTCCCACCCTCTCCCCTCCCTCTCTCCCTCTCCCACCCTCTCTCTCTCTCTCTCTCTCTCCTTTATTTCCCTCTCCCTCCCTCCCTTTCACTCTCCCACCCTCCCTCTCTCTCCTTCTCCCACCGTCTTCCCTCCCCCTCTCTTTCCTTCATTTCTCTCTCTCTCTCTCTCTCTCTCTCTCTCTCTCTCTCTCTCTCTCTCTCTCTCTCTCTCTCTCTTACCTCGTCTTCACATGCCTTTGCATAGCATTGTATATGAGTTTATTTTTTACATTTGTATTTTTGTGTTTGCATGACATTGCTTGCTCTTTATTATCTTTTTGCATGTCAATGCGTGCCATTACAATACATGGCATGGCATGGCATTGCATTTGGATGTTATTACATGTGCATGTCATTTGCCCTTTGCATAGTGTTGCATGTCATTGCATGCCTTTGCATGTGATTGTATGTCATTTGAAGCCTTTACATGACATTGTATGTTATTTGCATATTGTTGCATGTCATTGCATGCCTTTGCATGTGATTGTATGTCATTTGAAGCCTTTGCACGTCATTGCATGCCTTTACATGTGATTGTATGTCATTTGAAGCCTTTGCATGTGACTTCATATCATTGCATGCGAGTACAATTGACAAGGTGAATAATGTACAATTGACAAGGTGAATAATGTGACTTCATATCATTGTATGCGAGTACAACTAACAAGGTGAATAATGTACAATTGACAAGGTGAATAATGTACACAATTATACATATAAGATAATTTCATTCTAGGAAAGATATCTAGTATGCCTTGCGTACTGTTTCATTAAAAAAAAATAGTGAACAATGTAAAATTATTAAGGTTAATAATTTTATAATTATTATTAAGGTAATGATATAATTATTTGAGAGGAAGAGGGGGAGAGAGAGAGAGAGAGAGAGAGAGAGAGAGAGAGAGAGAGAGAGAGAGAGAATAACATGACAACATTACATCCTCAAGATAAAAAATACTACTTTCAATTACAAATAAAACCAAGTTCATTCACATACAACTTGCAAATACAACTCTTCTATCATAACTGTTATTCAATTCCATTGTTGAGAGTTCTATGGGTGTCGCTTATCCTCTGGGGTGTAGGCACAAAGTAAGCGAACACCATTCGTTCCCTTTCGCACTTCCTCTAGCGGACGCATCATCAATAAAACCATAGGCTCGCCATATAGCAATTAATCCCACCACTTTGGTTTGCATGGAGAAATATCATCATCACTACTAGGAAGTGGTAAGGATGTGAGAGCTTTCCATGCTTGTGCACCATCTACAGTATTTTGCTTGATCTTTGGATTTTTGGCCTCTCTAGCGATACGTACAGCAACAACTTCAATGCTGGGTGGTGTGCTCTACTAAGAATGCTAAGCTAAATGGTGGTTAACAAAGTTGTATGGAGGTTATCTGTATATTTATAGTAGTGGGAGAGATGTGCTCTTCTTTTGCACTAAACAAAAAAAGATACCTTTCTTCTTTTTTAATGTCAATAATAAAGGCATCTTCCCTCAAAATCATATACCCCAATAATGAAGACATCCTTTTTGGGGGGGGGGGGAAGAGTAGTATGTCAAATAGAATAATAAACAATACAAAATTGAATAGGCTAATATAGCTGCCAATTGTGGGCAAGAGAAAATTTTACTCCCGAAAAGAAATTTCATTTGGATCACATAAACAGCAACAAACCAAAAATTTGACAAGGCAATTATAGTTAAAAGGCCACTTTATTCTAGAACATTGTTTACAATTAATAACATAACTACGTCGGGTTCCTACACCTCTGCACTTTTATGGGCTACTCTATTCTTCAACTCCTCTCGAAGGGGCTCCTCCTTCTCTTTGGCAATGTACTCGTAACTCCGCCAAGTTCCGATAGCGCTTCCAATCTTCATAATCCACACATACAAATCCCCAAAATGAATAGGCTCATCTGCTAGCATCTTGCTCCAAAGGTTACAGGCCTCTGTTATGATTCTAAGATGTTCTACTGCATCTCAACCTATTTTGTTGCATAAATCTTTGCAAAACCTATCAAGGGTATCCTTTAGAGTATAGTTGGGGCCATTAGAAGAAGATATAATTGAGATCAACAAAGGTTAGTTAATGATGGTGAGAGTTGTTAAGGAAGAGAATGATGGTGAAGGAGAGAAATACAATAAGAGGGAGAGGGAGGCAATAAGATTTGGAAGTGAGAATTAGAGTAAGAGACAGGGATCATATTTATAGATACACAAAGCTAAAAGCAAAAAGGGATTTTGCATGGATATTTCTTAAATTTAGAAAAGTAGATGCATGGCTATTCCCTAAATTTAGAAAAGTAAATGCAGGGTAAGTGTTGTGTGTAAAAAGAGGATTTGCGTGAATAAGTAATATATTCAAGAAAATCTATGTAGACATCAACATTGAGAAGACCTTGAAATAATAAATGAGCATATTCCAACCAATTGACATACAACCATATTGATTGTCCTACTAAAAAATTAAAAAAATAAAAAGTAAATAGAACTTGCTAGAGAGTTGAGACAAAGGACATTTTATTATTGCAACATGAAGGACCTTTTCAAAACTACAGTACAATGTCAACAAAAGTACATTATGATTTGCATCTAACCCAAAGATACACAAATATACAAAATAAAGGTGCTTGCATGCACAATATGGTCTACCAGCACTGACCCTATTTTGAAAATCAAGACATGTGTATGATGGACTTTTTCCCATAGTCACCCGATATTTTTCATTGCATAGTAGGGATTCCTCGGTCTCAATTACAAACACTTCCATCTATCCGACCCTCATGATCAAATGCTCAAAGACTGTAGTTGTGTTTGAAATTACTGAATCTATTCTCTTGGCTGCCATATCCGATATGAAACTTCTGTACTTTATTGACCGATTGGCTACATCATTTGCTTCTTGGCGTAGTCCCTTTTGCAACACAAATCCACCAGCCTCCAATGCTCGAACCTCATTCATAGTAAGGTTTGAACCTCATCCAACTAGCAATACAACTGGGGGTCTAGCAGGTGATTGACATATGTTATTACGTACACTCCAAGTATGATCCACGCTACTATTTCCAAAACCACATGAACTGACAGCTCTGCCCCCCTGACCACTCTCGCATACCATAGAAAGATGGAGCTGGAACACCTTGCCTTTAGTTCTTGATGCTCTTCTTACACTTGCCATCTTGGCCACCTAACCATCCTTGGCAAGTAACCTTACTGTCTATAGCCCACATTGAGTCGTATATGTTATTCTCCAAAATTTCCTACACCATTGATTCAGCTGTTAATCCCCCTGGGTGGAAAGTTTAATTTCCTACCTTGTTTCTTGTGTGTTTGTTTTCTCTGTGACATACTCTAGATAATGTGATGAGTTATCTTCCTCAAGATTTATAACTGTGGGTTTTTTATGCCAGCTAACTGTGATGCGTTATCTTCCTCAAGATTTATAACTGTGGGTTTTTGATGCCAACTAACTGTGATATTATCACCAATATAGTTTGGTTATACATGCATTGGAGTGCCACTCACACTGCTTCCCCCACCAATCTGCTGGTGCTTGATGGACTTGGAGATTTTGATGTTCTGGCCTTCTCCGTCATCGTAGGGCCTGCTCCATGATGTTTACCTTGCATGAATGCATGCTTCTTCGTGGATTGCAAGAGGACATTAGCGAGATCTAAAAGAGATGGTTCCCTCAAGACCCTCTCTTGCTAACCAACTTGCATGTTTCGTTTTTGATAGATTAGTGGTCGGCATGTGCGACAAAGTAGTGTCGTCCACTTCCTATAACAAAAGATTAATTGATAAGAATCAAAGTTGTAAGCTCCAACCACATTCCACAACAAAAGACTAGATTTACAATTCATATTCCAAATGCAAGCTATTAGTTTTCAAATCCAAGAAAGTTATACTTACCCCTACAAGGTGCTTCCTCCAATGGGGATATTTAGTATGCCACCAACTAAGCCAACAATCCATGGTTGGTAAGTTCGCATCAGCAACTTTACCATTTGCATAGCAACTTTATCATTCATCCACCACCACGATCTAATGTGTCTGTATTTCAAGAGTGCATCTTCTTCACTCAATGCACAATGCCACTGTGACGGCATAGTCGCTTATGTTCTTCTTGAAAATTCATGACTACATATTATACTGTATGGATGTTCAAGCTTTGTTTCCAATGAAAAAGACCTGATTCTCATGACTTTCCATTATATTCTCTGTTCCATTATTATAGACTGTCCTGACTACCCTCTAGCTGGCTCCCGCCTCATTAGCCATGAAGCCAAAAAAATCAGATTTGGAAAAGCCTTTTTGCACCACAACATTGTTGATCATTTCCCATAAAAGAACTTTTGCCACTGTCCTCCTTTTTTATTTCGCAAGTCGCAATTGTCACATGAGCTCTTGAAGGCTTCATGCCATCATATAATAGTTGGAAAGCAACTGAAAGCAAGTTCATACTTTTAAAGAATTTGACAAGGCCAAAATGTACCTTGGATCATATACATGTGCAGCCATTGTTGTCCATCCCTGCACACGCTTGGCATGATCAAAACAAACCCCGTTCTGACTCATCCAAAGCTTGCCCAAGAAAATGGCTACCATGGAAGAACTCAAGAACTCATTGTCTCTTCAATTCTAGGATATTGGACTCTGCTCCTTGCATTGAACCGTTGATCCTAGAAGCACGTACCATCCTCCTGAATCTACAAGAGTAGGCTACCATGGAAGAACTCAAAAACTCATTATCTCTTCAATTCTAGGATATTGGACTCTGCTCCTTGCACTGAACCGTTGATCCTAGAAGCACGTACCATCCTCCTCCTGAATCTACAAGAGTATTAGAGAACTTAATAAACTATGTAAACTTAAGTTGATAAGAATAATCAAATAATTTATGGAATACGCATTACCTTTGACATTGAATTAGGAGATGCATGTTTTCCAATAATAGCGGCAACTCCATGTTGCTAATATTTGATCCATCCTTTGTATGTCTCCTGACAATTGCATCCAATACAAGTTGTTTGGTGATATCCATTTGTATCTTTCTTGGACCACCTCTGAAATTGCCTCTTGCACAAGTTTTCTTATCTTTTGCAATGTCTGTCTTAATGTGCCCCTTTGCACCACATGCAAATGTTCCCCTTGATCTACCCCTTTGCATCGCATGCAAATGCTCCCCTTGATGTATCGTCAATCTGGTCATATGTGGGTTAGCAAGCATATAATAGTATACCATAGTATCACACATTCTTCTACATATAGGTTTTTTCTTGCAGGAGAAACAAGCTAGAGAGCCATATCCATCCGTTGTTAAGCCCAACGAATGGAAGCTTCTGTGTGATCTTATCTATTACTTGGAAAAAAAAAATGTACCAATAAATACTCTTATTAATCATGATTTACTAATGTTGTATTCGGTGTGCTGTTCATAGTTTTGCGTCCACACAAGGTATAAGTGCACTCAAATAAGCCTTCATAAGAACTCTTTCATACTACTCTAGGAAACTTCACATGGCTCTCCATAGGTTTCACCCAACAATGGCCATCACGTGCTTGCTCCATTCCTTGAATTGGAGAGGCTGAAGGATCACATACATTCAGTAACTCAAAAGCCACTTTGCCATTATAGATTTAAGGAATCTTTTCTACCTTCTTAATATGTGTGCTTGCTCTAATAACATTTTACGAAGAACACATGCATGAGATTCCTCACAGAGAATAAGTATTTGACCACACTCTTTTGAAGTGGGTTACCTATAGGAGAATATTCCATTGTAATATCAATAATGACTTGCTTTGATGTACTTGTTGTAGTGTTGCTTGACTCTCCTATTATTGGAATAACCAGGTATTCATTTGTTATATCTTTATCAAATATATAACATGGTTCCTCTCTAGTGGGTCTAGCTGACTAGATAGATATAAGATAATCTACACCATTGAAGTGGGGTACCTATAGGAGAATCTTCCATTGTAATATCAATAATGACTTGCTTTGGTGTGCTTGTTGTAGTGTTGCTTAACTCTCCTATTATTGGAATAACCAGGTATTCATTTGTTATATCTTTATCAAATATATAACATGGTTCCTCTCCAGTGGGTCTAGCTGGCTAGATAGATATAAGATAATCTACACCATCATCTTGTGGTTTGATTGTAAAAAACTTCAATCTAGAATGAGGATATAGCATTCCATCAAAATCATTAGGTTTAGTAATATAAAAACGTCCCTGCAGCACAGTTCTAACAATAGGATCATTCTCTAAACCTCCTACAAAAATGTGAAAAGTTGTGTTCTCCATGTCAACAATGAGAAGAAAAAAACATGCCAAAAGAAGATAGGAAAGAAAAAGATATTTATTTGTCAAACACTATAGCTCACAAAACCAACTCACAAACACACAACAAACTAATGAAAAACGAATTTGAATTTTAAACACCAAATGTAAACATATTAGACTTAATTTTAAAATATATTCATTAAATTTTTTTTTGACAAACATAAAAACATTCTTCAATCATTATAAATAGTGTCATTAATGTATTAAATCTAAAATCTGTTTTCAATAATTATATATCTAATAATAAATACTTACATAACTAACTCTCATTAATAATTACTTTTCTAACTACTTTTAATTTTCATGAATACATATAATTTATATGTAATGATCACATTGTTATGATTAAAATCATGATTTTGAATAACTATTTATTCTATTTAATATATAAAATTTTATATAATATCTTATTTTTTGTAATACTTTTTCCTTTCCATATTATCAAATATATCTTTTTTTTGTAACCTTGATTAATCTAATAATCATTTCTATGAGATCTAGGCATAATCAATTCTAATAGTGGGATAAAATAATTATTTCCAAGTAACAATCATTAGAGAGAGAGAGAGAGAGAGAGAGAGAGAGAGAGAGAGAGCCTGAGCCTGAGCCTGCCCTCTCTCTCTCTCTCACTCTCTCGCCCACCCGCGCTCTCTCTCTAACTCTTTTTTAATTACTTCTTCCTTGCTTTTAATTCTCTCTCTCTCTCTCTCTCTCTCTCTCTCTCTCTCTCTCTCTCTCTCTCTCTCTCTCTCTCTCTCTCTCTCTTAATTCTTTCTTCTCCCTCTCATCTCCTTTTTTAAAAGAGAAGAAAGAGAGATGAGAGAGAGAGGGGGGGGGTGGCCTTAAGTGAGGGGAGGGCCCTCTCACTAAGGGTGATGTCTCACTCGATCTCTCTCGCCTGCCCATGCTCTCTCTCTCTCACTCTTTTTTAATTATTTATTCCTCTTTTTTAATTCTCTCTCTTAATTCTTTTCTCTCTCTTTCCCTCTCCCTCTCCCTCTCCCTCTCTCCCTGTCATCTCCTTTTTTAAAATAGAGAGAAAAAGAGAGAGTGGTGGTTTATTGTGAGAGAGAGAGAGAGAGAGAGAGAGAGAGAGAGAGAGAGAGAGAGAGAGAGGGGGGGGGAGGGGGCGGTGGCCTTAAGTGAGGGGAGGGCCCCCTCACTAAGGGTGACATAGAGAGAGAGAGAGAGAGAGAGAGAGAGAGAGAGAGAGCGGGAGGGGGCAGTGGCCTTTAGTGAGGGGAGGGCCCCCTCACTAAGGGCGATGATGAGAGAGAGGAGAGAGAGAGAGAGAGAGACGGGAGGGGGCGGTGGCCTTAAGTGAGGGGAGGGCCCCCTCACTAAGGGCGATGATGTCGCCCTTAGTGAGGGGGCCCTCCCCTCACTTAAGGCCACCGCCCCCTCTCTCTCTCTCTCTCTCTCTCTCTCGCCCATGCCCCCCTCTCTCTCTCTCGTGCCTGCTCCCCCCCCCTCTCTCTCTCTCTCTCTCTCTCTCTCTCAATTCTTTCTTTCTCTTATCTCTTTTCTCTCGCCAACATCTCTCTTTCTTTTTGTTTATTCTTTTTCTCAAACCCTAAAATTTGTTTTCTTAATATTTTCAGCTCCCTCTCTATTTTTAGCTCTTTATATTTTTAACTCTTTCTCTATTTAAGCTCTCTATATTTATAGATTTTTTTATATTTATATCTCTTCTTAGTTTCTTAGTTTTCTTTCTTTTTTGTTCTTTCTATTTGTTTGATCTCTTTCTCTCCTGTTCTAATCTCCTTACAAGCTCTTCTTTTTTACATTGCACCTTCTCAACTTGAACGAATGTGGATACCATCCATGGAATTACTTTGCACATTGGTCATGTTGGTGTGGTGATGATTGAGGATGTTGAAGTGGGAGAAGTACCTCTTCCTTTTCCTCTCGAAGATGGTGATATCAACACGTTAAATCAAACTATAGGCTACATCATTGTATGGCCAACAAGCAATTGTGTAAGTGGTGTTGTCTCTCTCTTGCTTTTGCAATTATGCTCTTTTTTGTGGTGATTATATAAAAACTATTTGTAGCAAACAATTATGTTAGTGGTTTTACATCTCTCTCACCTTTGCAATTATGCTCTTTTTTGTGATTTTATGGAGAGTAATTTGTAGCAAGCGCTTGAGTAATTTGTCTTGTATATGTCAATGTGTTTAGATTGATCCAAACACATCAAAGAAAACCCCACATCCAAAGCATGCACAATGCTTAAAGAGCACACTTGTCAGACAAGCAAGCCAAGAAGTGACAAGTACAAAGAAGAGGAGGAAAAATAGTGCAAGAAGATGATGAAGATTATGCTCCTCCTCGAAGAAATCCACCTCGCTTTTCAAAAAAAGGTGCTTCTTCAAAATCCATGATAGCAACAAGGGAAGTAGGGAGAGGTGGAGGAGGGAACTAAAAAAGAAGGTGATAATGAAGACCACTTCATGGTGACACATGCAAACTAGTTTGCGATTAGTACTCCTATAGGACAGCCTAAATAGAGTAAAGTTAATTGTTATCCATTTTTTACCAATCTCGCATAAGGTATTTGTATGTCTCCCAAGCACAACCTGTGTGTGCATTGTAGGTGCAGAAATCCACTCCTTTGCCACCTATTCCCTTGTGCAGACTTGTGCTTAGCTCCTCTATAAGAAGAGTGCAGTTTGGGTACAAGAAGCTGGTAAGGGAATTCTATACAAATGGCTATGTTATCGATCAATGCAGGTTCATTTGTTCTATCTTCTCATCCCATAATCTTGTTAGAGAAGTGACGCAACATGATGTTAGTGCATGGGATGACATATGGCAAATGAGAAACAAGGAGTTTGAGAATGTGATCAACGGCACAGAGTGTGAATTTATGAGCAACAAGGTGTTCTATGTGTGGGACGGCAATCATCGTGTTGTGGCATGGATGTAAGAGATTAGTAAATGTGAGTCATCTTAAATTGCTTATTTTTTCTACGTGGTGTTAAGTTTTTTTAAATAAATTTGGGACTAATTAGATTCATACTGATTATAGCATTAAAGAATGTTGTGTCAAGACATTCATGTATTGATGCTATGCTTATTGACTTCAATGAGAATAGCGAGGGGAAGATCCTTACAGTCATAGCTTGCTTAAACAGGTAATAGAACCTACACATCACGTGAATATACGTCTTAAGTCTCTTTGACATGGGATGGTCCAAGTGTAGTACGTTTTATCTTTCATCATCATAACTCATCTTTTTTTTTGGCCATAGGAGGATGAATGAAGTGGGCTGTGTTTCTTCATCTCTTTGGACAAAGTGTGCCTTATTAGGGCTCTTGGATTAGCAAATAAGCAAACAATTATGAGGCACACTAGAGCGATAAACAAGGCATAGATGGAGAAGCATGCCTCGACGTAGAAAAAAAAGGGTCGCCCATCTTGGTACAACTGTGAGCTTTTAGAACTTTCCCAAATAGTATTCTAGGTAAACCTTCAATCTCCTGACACTTGCAATATATGATTAAAATTTACATATTATCAGCTAATGTTATAACATGTGAATAATAGGATGAGTACCTCACAACTACTCGAGATATTGACCCCCTAGTAGATAGCTTGCTTGCAAATGAGTTCAAAGAGAAATGGAGAACTGCATTTTATAAAGATGAAAGAAAGTGGTGGCATGCTATAAGGCAGCTAGCGGTGATTGTTGCAAACCATGCACAAGGGGAAGGTTTCTTTGAGTAAGAAAGCCTACACTCTTTCCTCTGTCTATTTGGTAAGCAACAACATTTTATGGGTTTAATGTTGCGATTTAATTTTGGTGTTGTGCTGCAGATGACTAGTGCAAGTTAATTGGGACGAGAAACTGGATTGTTTAACAAAGGATAGGTTGTATAGCTTGGCATCTAGCTCATTGAGCTAGATGCCAAATGACTTGAAAGCACAGATTTTAGATATTTTGATTAATGGCAATTTATAGAGGCTAAAGGATTCACAAATTCTTAAAAGTAAGTAATAATTACTTTCCCTTTCTTCTTGATATATACAAAGCAATGTATTTTGTTTGAATAATAATTTCAATGGCAACGTAGAAAACGAAAGTTTATTCAAGGATTGGCTTTGAAGAAAAGTCATGTGGCATGAGTTTGGAGCACAGGGTGTGGCCGTCCTAGCAGAAATATCAAAAAATTACAAGATAACTTTTCAGATACATTTCAGGAGGACCTCGTCGATCTCTGAAGCAACAAGGCATGGTAGCTTCAAACCCTACTATCATCAAGGTTACCAAGTGTGTTGTGTTCAGGTGCATAACATTCTACAAAGCTTACTTACTACTTAATTGTGCTCTTATATTTGTAAATTGAATGAAAACAATAATGTGTGGACGGATTTATAAGTGCCATGAGGAGAGATATATTATGGATGCGCTTGCAATCTTAAAATATTGGTGTAATCCACAACATGGGAGCACTATGTGTACACAACAGTAACTTCAAGACCTTTGGGATGCAGGGATATACAAGAGCTACCCATTGTTCCTTGACTTTCCAAGTGGCAAATTTCCCAGAAGCGAGAAGGAGATGTATAATTCGGCCTATAAAGCGAAGCAATCAACCATGGTATGAACTATACAATTAGATATTTTAGTTCTTTTTTAATATTGTTTCTTATATCTTTTTAAATCATGATTTCTATTGTGAAGCCTAAAAGTCTATGTGACCAATCACATGTTCAAGGCAAGGGAAAAGGTCTTATGAAAGATGAGGGGGATGATGAAGATGAAGAGGATGATGAAGATGAAGCGAAAAAAGTGCCAAAGAAGGATGTAACAAAGGAAAAGGAAAAGGAAAGACACTAGAGGAACATGACGACTCTGATATCTCTGCATTAGAATATGACAAAAGAGATTCTCATAATAGCACTCGCAAGATTGATGCAACCCCATAAGTTGAAGAAGTGGGTCGTGCAGTAACACAGGGAGGACACTCTTTTACTTGTGGTTCATTAGTTTTATTGTTACATTGTTCGGATACTAATGTAGATGATTAAGTTATGGATTCAGATGATTAAGTTATGGATTCAAATAAGCTTAGCAAGAGGTGTAATGTATATGTGTGGTTCATGCACTTATAAAATGTACGCTTTGTAAGAGTGTCGTCGTATAGTCTTGATGACAACAGTCCTCGGCATTCCGAGCGAACATCAAAGTGCTAGTTCCTCTACTATTATAGAAGCCTCGGAGCTAACAAGTGTAATAATCAATTGTGACCACATGTGAAAGGATTGTTAAGGTGTGTCTTTTATATCCTGTAATGACAATTAATGTGTAACTCTACTCAACATGGTGTGGCAGGACATGATTATACAAAGATGAGAGAATTTGTTGGGGGTTCTTTGAAGGTAGGCCATGCAATTCGGAACCAAGAGTGTCCACAGGAGCTAGTACATCTCTTTAATATGTTGCAGATGGTCAAAGAGGGAGACATAAGCTTTAATTTTAAAGGTGTTAATACAAGCACATTGTGTGATTGTATTGTAGTGAGGTTACCCACATGAGGTTCTATTTATGGCTACCCCAATGACATTGTCCCACCATGGAATCTTTGTACATATGAGCGATGAGATGATTTTTCCTTCATTAAGACCTTATGTGTTGTTATGTATATGTTGAGTGTGTATGTCATTCTTATGTTTTTTATGCATGTCATTCTTATGCCACATAGATGGAGAGGAGCCTTATTGCTTCAGATTTGTGAGACCATCTTAGATGACAATGGCTCTATTATTATCATTGGTACTATGTATCAAAGTGGCAACCATTATAGCGCAGGCCAAGAAATCTAGCTTCTCTCCTCAGACACCCTAATGGATGTGCGATGTACAACGTAGATTGAAAAGGTGATTGGACAAGAGGTAAGCAACACTAACCACAGAGGTTGCCATTGAACATCACTTTTTGCTACAAAAAATCATCTCATACTCTTGTGAAGATACATACCCTCGTCGCTACTACCTTCACGAGCATAGTTGGAGTAAACCATACACAAACTTTCTCACCTTATTATATCATTGATCCTTGCAACATGATGCACTGGGGCAGATGCCCAGATGGGATAGCATGGCGAGGTATGGAACAAAATTTTCGTACTCCAAAATAAGGGTGTTACATTTTTTGTGGAATTAAGAGAGATATTTTCTTTGTAGGTGGATGGCAGCGTGGATGCAACTTTTGGGATAGCCTGTTGAAGCATCATGTAAAAAAAGGGGCAAGTGATAAGTAGAGCTTTATGTAAGATGTGGAGATTGTGCTATGGTAGCACAAAAATCAGGCATGAACACTGTTTGTATTGATCCCAAAGAGGACGTTGTGGAGGGTGTCTTGATGAAGATTTCATTGTAGTGCAATAAACATATTTGTTTGTGAATATTCAAGTGACTGGGTCTAGAAATTGTTTATGATTATGTCATGATCTTATTTTTTGTATTAAAAAAGAGAGAAAGAGAACAATGCATGTTGAGGTTTTGCAATAAGATATCATTGATAGTTGCGATGATGTTTATGCACAACATGTCATACAAAGCAATAAAGAATCAATATTTTATGTGTTGTGTGGATGAATAAGGTAGTGTTAAGTATGTAGACTCAAGAATCTTTGTGCAAAACATGAGTTAAGTATATTGTGTTGAGAAATGAGAAGGAAATAGAGAGAGAGAGGGAGTATAGAGAGAATGAGCAAAGAGAGAGAGAGAGAGAGAGAGAGAGAGAGAGAGAGAGAGAGAGAGCAAAGAGAAGGGTAGAGAAAGAGAGAGGGAGCTAGAGAAAAGAGAAGGGGAGAGAAAGAGAGAGAATGAGCAAAGAGAAGGACATAAAGAGAGAGAGAGAGAGAGAGAGAGAGAGAGAGAGAGAGAGAGAGAGCAAAGAGAAGGGCAGAGAGAGAGAGACAGAGGGAGGATAGAGAGAGTGAGTAAAGAGAATGATAGAGAGAGTGAGATAGGGAGGACAAAGAGAGTTAGCAAAGAGAGAGAAGGATAGAGAGAGTGAGCAAAGAGAAGGAGAGAGAGAGAGAGAGAGAGAGAGAGAGAGAGAGAAGGATAGAGAGAGTGAGTAAAGAGAAGGATAGAGAGAGTGAGATAGGGAGCACAGAGAGAGTTAGCAAAGAGAGAGAAGGATTGAGGGAGTGAGATAGGAAGGATGGAAAGAGAGAGAGTAAAGAGAAGGATAGACATAGTAGGATAGGGAGGTTAGAGAGAGTGAGTAAAGAGTGAGTAAAGAGGAGGATAGGGAGGTTAGAGTGAGTAAAGAGAAGGATAGAGAGAGTCAAATAGGGAGGATAGAGAGAAGGATGGAGGAAGCTACAAAAGTTGAGCATTGTGCCTCAATTCAAGGTTTTGTGGGCTTACATTAAAGGAAAATATAGTTCATGTTACAATTTTAAATGTTAGGATGGCTTCATCTTGTGGGGATGTCCATTGTGATATATGTGGAGAGTCTACTCACATTTTGGTTGCAAATTTCCTATTTTAGGATCTCTAATTTTCCACTGATACTACTACTCCCTGCTTTTGTCACTTGCCTCTTGCTTGCCTACAAAACATGTTCTACAAGTTGTCATCCCTAGGTTCATAGGTGGTGTGAATAGTGTGGCCCTACCGATGTAGTAGACTGGGCATGGGATGCAATGGGAGTATTCTAAACAACTGACACACATACGAAACACATGCTACATCATTTAATTATATTAAAACTCACAAAAGATTATTGACTCACTTACCTCATCTGTAATCTCAGGTTGTGCTCGCAGAGGCAATACATACTTATGTCGCCTGATAAAGATCCATCTCTTCATCTAGAGCTAATGTTTTTTCCATGTCCAACCACCATGGGCAATGATCCCTCTCGATACTAGAAATAGCAAGTATAAGAATAAATAGCAGACTCTGGTATAATAAGAACTCGAAGGTCACACACTTACTTTTCCCAACTGCAAGTCTTCATACTTATATGAGGGTGTGTCATTATGGTTACAAGCCTATATGGTTGTAAAAGGAGGCACACTCTCAAGTGAACCCATGATCACAAGCTTTAGAAGCCACCTGCTTATTGCAATTTGCATAAGTAAGTCTATAATGATACATTTAATAAGTCAAGAAACAAATAGAAAAAAGAAGGTAACCTATAAATAACACGTTGTGTAGACTTCTGAGGATTGGGCTGATGCTTAATGTCATTGTTGAATCTTCTGCTTCCTTGATAAGTCTTGAAATCCTTTCTAAAGTACTTTTTTTGATTGGTCATAACATACTCTATATACACATTATTGCTAGGAAGCAGTACTCTATCTACATTACGTATGGCACACCATAAATCGACCCTTAATTAAGAGATTTGAAGCCAATAAATAAACATGTGTAGCCAATCTCTTGTCTTCCTTTTGTCATTAGGTAAGTACTCCAAGGTTCATATAAGTGATTGGGAATTATCTAGCATCCCCACAAGATAGGCCTTATCTTCATCTTTAATGCAAGCAGCACCAATCATGTTCAATTTATCCTCTGTGGCCATGTGTTTGTTTGGCTCATTCCATGGCACAGAGAGCAAAGCATGCCAATAACACTCACCATTGTGAGGATCTGCGAGCCTCGCATACTTCCATGCTTTTCCTCTATATAACACCTCTACCTTTCTTATGATTTTTGGTCTAGCCTTATCATCCATTCCCTTTGTACTTTCCACTTTTTGTTCCATTTCATCCTTTGAAAGAAAACATAGCAGATAAGAATTAGAACAAAAGAAAATGGACAATAAATGTAATCCGTAATAATTTAAAAATACAAGTTAATGGAGAAATCACCTTAAAAACAAGCTGTGCAAGTATTTGAATTAGAATCTTGTACCAACCCTTTTTCTTCTTGCATCAACTATCTTGCTCAACTCTGCTTTAATCTAGTTCTTATCTTCTTCATAAAACCTAGCGATAAGCGTCGTGAGGTCTGATTCCCCAAGTTTCCTAATCTAAAAAGGCTTATCTCCAAATGTGTTGGAAACATACCCAAACTCATTGATCCTATCACACATTCAACCGATGACCCAAAACAAATATAGTTTAATTTGATAAGACAAAGAGAAGTTCAAGCCAATGAGATAAATTTCTTACTTATTCAATGGAGTGAGAGAAAATAGAAGTTCTCCGACATCATTTTTCTTGAATGAAACAAAATCATAAAGCATGCTATAGTGCATTGGCATATCATTTGGGAATTCTGCATCATCATATAAACACAATTCTAAATGAATGAAATAAAAGATTCAATCAACTGCTCAAAAAATAAGAATATACTAACCTCTTTTGATGCAATCCATGAATGCTTTGTGTTGATTATTTCCATCAAGTATGTGGATCATTTCCCCCCAAATGTATGGACCCCACTCTATATCATTATCGAAGATCTCCTAAAACCTATCATTCACAATGCATCACTCCAAGACTCTCTCCTCTTGTAAAGTAGATAAGAGGTGTCTCCTCCCCCTCCAAATTGAGGATGGAAACAATGAAGGCACCCTTACTTTCCAAGTAATCACCCATTTTCATAAGAGGTGTCTCCTTTGTAGCCATATTTGGTAGTGATGTGTGTGAACACACTCGGACCAACCGGAGCACTTTTTCCCTCTTTAGGAGGTTTTTCCCCTATGATAGTATACACCCATCTTAGGGTATACTTATCATCTTTGTACATCACACATTCATTATGTATCTATCATCTCATTGTGTGCTCTCTTGAGCTTCTCCATTGTGTGCTCTCTTGAGCTTCTCCATTGTGTGTGTGTGTGTGTGTGTGTGTGTGTGTGTGTGCACGTGTGCACATTCTTGCAACCCTATTTCTAACATTTGATATCAAAGTATACGCTCCTTGCCCTTGTGCTGTTGCCTACCCTTCACCTCCAGCTGCATGTCTTCTTGAATCGGATTAAGGAGGACTTTTGGAAGAAGAAAGAGGACTGTGAAGTGTAAAGTGTTTTGCGATTAGATTTTTTGTTTCGGGCATGTTTTGGGGGCTGTTCGCATGGTTTTCGATTTTCAGTAGACAACTTCGACAACTGGATTTGCACTATTCTTCATCGGATTTTCGAGTAGTTTTGTCAGAGACGGGTGTGCAAATACACAAGAAAGCATCAATAGGCACTCACCATGCCGGATCTACTCTACGAGCTACACTTTAGCAACATGGATCTCTACATCTTACGAGTAAAGTTTCTACTCACTTTACTCTGCATTTCTTTCATACACTTTATAGGTCTCCATTGTCAACAACCTTATTAGCAACCACCTTGGTTGTATCAAAGGAGCACTTAAAACTTTGTAGGTTGCATAATTAGTTTCTTGGGTATTATCCAAAATGGTAGACAATGATGTATTTCAGATGTTATTCTGCTGAGGATAAGCTTGACGGGACCAACTACCTGTTATGGTCCTATATGATGCGGCATGTATTGGTAGCCAAAGGGCTATGGAATATTTGTGAAACGTCCTCATTCCTCTGATAAACATGAAGCAAAAGACACATCTGTAGACATGGACTCAGTTTCACACGGTGCATTTCCATATCATAGCATACCTTCTACACAGGAACAAACAAAATAGGATGGAAGAGATGCACAAGCACATGTGTTGCTTGCTTTATCAGTTAAGAGGAGTACCATTCCTCACATTCGGTCATGTAAGACTGCTAAACATGCTTGGGATACTCTTGTGTCATTGTACTAGTTATGTAATGAAGCACGTGCTGCCTATATATGCATGAAATTAGAGTCAGAGCATATGGATGAGGGAGACTCCATGGATAGTTTCCTTACAAAAATAATGGATTTTAAGGAGTTTGATGAAATATATCCTGATAGTTCATTGGTTCCTATTGTCTTGAATGCGTTGCTGGACTCATATCAAGGTTTTTCTTCTACCATTAGACTCATGATTAAAGGCAATTCAAATGCCTTGAAGTTTGAGGAGTTGGTTTTTGTGCTCTTGCAAGAAGTGCAATCCAGGCAAAACAGATCTGTCATGCGTATAGGAGATCAGGCTTTTGTTGCCAGTCAACAAAGAGACAAAGGTAATTCCTTTCCTCAGAGGGTAGTTACAAGCCCAAAATCAAAGTCATCGAGAAAGCTTGTAGACAAGGAAGGCGATAAGCCAAAGAAAAAGGACAAATGTAACTATTGTGAGAAACCTAGCCATTACATTAATGAGTACAGAAAGAAAGACTCATGTATGTCTGTAGAAAAAAAAGAATCACCATCCAATGCAAAAAACAAAGGATCTATAAACTATGCAGATAATGGTGATTGGGTTTCATTGTGCAATGTAGTTATGACCCTTCAAATAAGGATATATGCATGGTTGTTACATATGTACATGTCTAGTATTTTGACAGTGGTGCTAGTAAGCACGTTACTTCTTATCATAATTTGTTCTTATCACTTGAATTTTCTCCACAAGGAAACACTGTAACATGTGCAAACAGCTCCTCATATCTTGTAAAAGGAGTTGGTAAAATTGTTCTCACTGTTGTAAATGGTGGAACAATCATGTTTTCAGATGTATTATATGTACCGGGGATCAAGAAGAAGTTGTTATTTGTCTATGCCATTACTAAGGCTAGCTTAGTGGTTCAGTTTGAGGATGACATATGTATTGTTCATGATTGCAGTGAATGGCAAGACAATTGTTGCTTCTGGTACTTTACCTCATGGCTTTTATAGACTAGATGCATATGAAAGACAAAGGCATGTTATATGTATAGTTTTTGCCACAAAGGTAATGGGTGATGCTAAGTTGAGGCATGCACACTTTGGTTACTTGAACTTTGGCAGTTTGGTGCGTTTGCATAAACATGACATGGTGTCTGAGTTGCCACATAATGAAGCCCCTATCAAACATGTTTGTGAGGGCTGTATTCTTGGAAAAATGCAGCAGGCATCATTTCCCAAAGGTGGTTCACTTAGAGCTGTCCAAACATTACAACTTTTACACAATGATGTATGTGGTCCCATGAGGACACTATCTATTGGGGGGGCTACCTCTTTTTTGTCACATTCATTGATGATTATTCCGGACATACCTAGGTATATCCATTGAAACAGAAATCAGAGGTTTTAATGTGCTTTAGGAACTTTGCTCTTATGGCTCAAAATGCTTCTACATGTAAGATTAGTACCCTATGTAGTATTGATTGAGGGGGGGGGGGGGGAGGGGGCGGAGTATATGTCGAAGGAGTTTCACACATACATGGATGATCATGGGATAAAACACCGATGTACTGTGCCCTATACTCCCTAGTAAAATTATGTGGCTAAATGTAAAGCTAGGTATCTCATGGGAGATGGCATGTTGTATGGTCAAAATTCAAGAGTTACCTCATGGTTTCTGGCTAGAAGCAATCATGTGTGCAATACATGTTTTGAACAGGTGTCCTACAAAGGATTTGCATACAATTATGCCTTTTAAAGCTTGGAATGGCAAAAAGCCCCTTATGGCTCACTTACACATTTTTGGTTGGCTTACTTATGCACTTGTGCTTGAGCAACTTCATAGCAAGCTTGATAATAAGGCTGTTAAATGTATTTTTGTGGGGTAGAGCTCAAAAAGTAAGGGTTATCATCTTGCTACCAAGCGGATTCTTGTGAGTAGAGATGTTGCATTTATGGAAGATGCAATTCAGTCCTTGTTTTCATATGTAAAAAACAGCAAAATGTATGTTTGCAAGACATATTCGTCGACACTCTCCTTTCATTGTTCAATGTAGGACACATTGATGTAGAGCATTTGGGTAATCTAAGAAATGCTGAAAATCAGTCCATATCTGTTAGAAATTAGCATGTTTTTCAGCCCACAAGTCAGCCTATTGATGAGGTTAATGTGTATGATGTAGAACACATGCAGGCTCTCATCATGCATCTCTGGTTGATTCAAGTTATGCTCTTATTGCCAGTTTATATGATGAAGAGGAACATGTCTCCTTTGATGAAGCAAAGGAATCTAAATATTGGATGAGTGGTATGCAATCTAAATATTGGATGAGTGGTATGCAATCTAAATGTATGTTTGCAAGTCTACATATTCGTCGACACTCTCCTTTCATTGTTCAATGTAGGACACATTGATGTAGAGCATTTGGGTAATCTAAGAAATGCTGAAAATCCGTCCATATCTGTTAGAAATTAGCATGTTTTTCAGCCCACAAATCAGCCTATTGATGAGGTTAATGTGTATGATGTAGAACACATGCAGGCTCTCATCATGCATCTCTGGTTGATTCAAGTTATGCTCTTATTGCCAGTTTATATGATGAAGAGGAACATGTCTCCTTTGATGAAGCAAAGGAATCTAAATATTGGATGAGTTTATATGATGAAGAGGAACATGTCTCCTTTGATGAAGCAAAGGAATCTAAATATTGGATGAGTGGTATGCAATCTGAGTATAATTTGATACTCAAAAACGATACATGAGATTTGGTAGACTAGCCTCTTGGCAAGAAGGCCATTGGTACGAAATGGGTTTACAAGCTCAAATGTAAAGCGGATGGCAGTGTTGAGTGATCTAAAACTAGGCTTGTTTTGCAAAGGGTTATGCACAAGAGAAAGGCCCTTTGCACCCATATGTTGTATGACTACCATGCAGACTATCATTGCATTTACATGACATAAAGGTTGGAATGTACGTCAGTTGGATATCAAAACTGCCTTCTTGAATGGAGATTTGCTCGAGGAGGTCTATATATCTCAGTCTCATGGATTTGTTCTAAAAAGTTAAGAATCAAAAGTATACAGATTTAAGAAAGCTTTATATGGTCTTAAGCAGGCTCCGAGAGCATGGTATGAAAAGATACATGCATACTTGGTTGCACAAGGTTTTTGCAACAACCTAACTAATAGTACCCTCTATATTAAGGAGACTAAGACTAGATGTCATGAGAGGGATAATTCTATATGGACCACTTTTGGCATCATCTTAGAGTCCATCATTTTATGTATAGAACTATTAGCAACTATATTTCTAATCATAAGATCTTCTGATCATTTTTATTATGGCATGTCCATTCATATGTATTACCGCTCCATAAGGGTGAGACCTGGCTTGATGGCCTCCTTCATTGTACTCAAATAAGACTTTTGGAATTAAATACATTGCTTTGTATCTTATCACTAGAATACTTTATTTACACTCAAATAAAATATATTACTTTCTCTTATCTACAAAAATCTTACTTATGTATTTAGATATTTACAAGGCACTCAGTCCCTTGGCTTAATCTATGCTATGGGGGGTGATGTTTAATGCTTTCAGTGATTTTGATTGGGCTTGATATTACACCGCTGGTGGTTTTTTCTTTCCTTTTGGTGATTCATGTATATCATGGCTCAACAAGAAGTAGCCACTATCGAGGGGAAAATTTTTTGGCGAGCACTTTCCAGTGAGTGATTCCTCCAAAATGGTGAGTGCTTTTTTCTCTCTCTACTCTCTCTCTACTCTCACTCCCTCACTCTCGCACTCTCTCCCTAGGACCCTCCTTCATTCTCTCTCTCGATCTCACTCTTACATCTATGCTCTCCCTCTCTCTTTAAACCCCCCTGTCTTATTTTCTCTCTCTTTAAACCCCCTGTCTTATTTTCTCTCTCTTTAAACCCCCCTGTCTTATTTTCTCTTTACACCCCTATGCTAACTCCTTTTCTCTTGATGCAACTCAAAATTAATATACAAGGTACAAGATACACCCCTCTCCCTCTCTCCATGCAACTCAAAATTAATATACAAGGTACAAGATACACCCCTCCCCTCTCTCTCTCCCTCTCTCTATGCATGAAACAATTTCAATAGATTATTCATTCAAATTACAATTGATGATTCAAAATATCAATTTACAATAGACAATGTCATGCAAACTACAATTGATGATCTAAAATATCAATCTAAACCCTCCATTACTGGAGTCTCATTCATACAATGTCAAAAGAATATGCCATGAGAATCGTAGTTCAAAAGTAGATGCCATGAGAATATAGTTCAAAATAACAAAATAAAACCTCCATTCCTAGAGTCATTCATAAATAATAAAAGAAGATGTCATGAGAATTATAGTGCAAAATAAAACCTCCATTCCTAGAGTCATTCAAGTATGTGGAGGCATACTCGAGCTCATGATTCTATTATGTGGCCCTTCAGAAGGAAGGGGTTGTGATGGTGCTATCCAATTTGGAGGATATGTCGGGATTGGCATAAAACGTGGAGGAAAATGGTAAGGAAAAGGTGCATTAGATGGCAGTGGATAAAATGGAGGTGGCATAGATGGGGAGGGATGTGCATATGGCCTAAGACCTTGATTCCATGGTGTCAAAGGTCGCAGAGTTGCCATCATAGGTTCCACTTGTTCCCTTTGTAATGCATTTGTCTCCTTGCCAATGAATTTATAGTCACCGAGGTCTTCAGGAATATCTTCAAGCCCTCCCAACTCAATTTCATGGCATATCAGATCATCCTCAATGCTTATACAATGTTGGAGCATCTGCTTGTATGCCTTTGCCATTCTACCTGTCCCTGCAAAAGCAATAAAAAACTAGGTCCCCCTCCATGTTGAAAGTTCCAAGCAACCACCTGCAAAGTGAAAAAAATTAGATACATTCCCTACCATCTTGAACATGATTTCACAAATTCAAATTATAAAAAATCTCTTTCTTGTTTCATACCATGCAGTAACCACACTGGTCTCTCAGCTGGATCTCATAGAGGCTTAAAGTCCCTACCCATTATTAGATTGGGTTCTTTCATGTTGTAGTATTCACACTCTAAAACAGCAATGGAATGTGGCCCAAAACCTTTCCCATCCACTGCATCATTTCCATTCTCTTGGATATATTGTGGGCTATATCTACTTGGTGGATTGCGTACAAACACTCCAATAAGTATAATGGACACCTACCCCACAATTACAAGTTAGAAATTTTGGTTCAAACCATTGAAAAAACTATTATATACTTATATGTAAACATAGTTTGTGTAGGTCACCTCCTCAGTTCCATCATCATCAATCTGATGGTAAGGTCCTTATATCTCTAGATACAGTGTCCGTTGGAGAGAGAGATTGTGAGATTTTGTGACCTCGTTGCTATGACAAATGTCCCGTTATCTTTTAAAAACTCATTGGCTAACACACATGTTGCAACCACAATTTCGTCCAAGCATTCCATCTAGGCGCAACGAGATAATTCGGATCCACAATCAATGATGTAGGGAAATCCGCCCACACTAAAGAGCATCCCTGAACTACCATGACTGAATGAACAATACTCCCATACGTGTTGAGACCCCCAATAAAACTTGCCATATGTGTGGCCCTCCTACAAACAATCATGAAATGTCAAGGTTAATTGTTATGGATTTCAGAAGACACAAAGCAATGATCTATTTGTTTGAATAATTGATACACTCACAATGAGCTATGTTGCCATATATATAGGCAGTGATGTGTGTGAACACACTTAGGACCGCCGGGGTACTTTTTCCCTCTTTAGGAGGTTTTTTTCCTCGGCTTATATATACGTCTATTATTCTAGGGCTAACTTATCTTTGTACATTGACACAATCTAATACATTGTGTGTTGTGTGCATTCTTGCTACTTCTTCTCCAAGCTTTGTGTGCTTTCCTACAACCCTAATTCCAATAATTGGTATCAGAGCAGGCATCGGCTCCTAGGGCTACGCTGCTAGCACCCTCAGACTCATGTTCTCCAATTGAGGTGAGCTTTCACGAGCGCTTGCAGGTCCCTATACTCTGCAGGGCTACGCCGCTAGCACCCTCTCACTCATGTTCTCCGATTGAGGTGAGCTTTCATGAGCGCTTGTAGGTCCCTATACTCTGTAGATAAGCCCATAGGGCATTGCGTTCTCAGAAATTGTATCTGAGGTCGTTTCAGGCTCCATTTTTGCATTACAAGTTCTGTATAGGTGTTTTCGTCACTTTGTGCATAAATTTTGACAGTGCAGTTTTCTGCAAAATAGGCATACGTATTCTATTGTGGATCGTGCTACATAGCACGAGTTGTTTTCTATTCAGTCTTTGCTTCATTACAGGTAGATTTTGCATCAGTTTCAGTCAGTGGGACCATGGCTGATAACAGTAATGATGTATTTTGCATGTTGTCTGCTTTGCTGAGATGACAAATTGGATGGAGACAGCAACTACCCACTTTGGGCATACATGATGCAGCATGTTTTGGTTGCAAAAGGAGTGTGGAACATTATGCAGGGTATGGATGTACGTCCAGGTTCTGTGGATGCAGGATTTGTTGAGGATGTTGCAGGTTCTAGCAGCTCTACTGTTGCTGTTGTTTTACCCACTGCTGAACAAGCTCGTTGGGATAGTAAAGATGCATAGGCTCATGCCTTGATTGCCCTTTGTGTCAAATGTAACATCACTCCACATATTCGTTCAACTAAAACAGCAAAACAGGCTTGGGATATTCCAGCTGGTTTGTATGCAAGTCGTAACGAGGCAAAAATCTCTTACCTGCGTAAAGAGCTAGAATTGAAGATTATGCAGGAAGATGATGACATGAATGTTTTTCTTGCTGAGATTAAAGATCTCAAGGAACAGTTGATTTCTATAGGTGAGATTATTCCTGATCATTCTCTTGTGCAAACTGTTCTTGATGCTTTACCTGAGTCATATCAGACTTTTGCTTCCACGTGACTTGTTACTGAGGACAGACCTGATGTTGTCAAGTATGATACTTTAGTCAACAAGCTCTTGCAAGAAGCGCAGTTCAGGCAAGGCAACGTGTAGTTGATCAGGCATTTGTGCTGCCCAGCAGAGAAGAAGTGGTACGGCAGTCCCTTCCACTGTTTCTTCTCCTATTAGTAGGTCTGCAACTTCTTCTCCTTCCACAGGTAGCAACAATACGTCTGAGAAGGCTCTTGATAAAGGTAAGAAAAAAATCAGGTGCAACTATTGTAAGGCAACTGATCATGTCATTAAGAATTGCCCTAAGCTAAAGGCTAAGGAGGCAAAGAAAGAGTCAAATGCAGCCACAATAGCGGATGCTTCTACAAATGCAGACTCTGCAAATTTTGTGCAGGATTCAGAATGGGCGTTTAGCGTGTATTGCCAGTATGACCCATCTGTACATGATGCATGTTTGGCAGTTTTTGTTGACTCTGATGTATGGTATTTTGATAGTGGTGCTATAAAGCACATTACCTCGCATCGTGATATGGTCACTTGTCTTGAGGCTGCCCCTAATGGGAATACTGTCACATGTGCCAATAATGCTTCTTACCCTGTGAAGGGCATTGGTAAAATTATGCTTACTACTGCAAATGGCAGCGCTTTCACACTTTCAGATGCTTTGTATGTGCCAGGGATAAAGAAGAATTTATTGTCTGTCTCTGAGCTTGCTAGACTTGGACTTGTAGTCAAATTTGTGGATGACAGATGTACTGTTCATGATTTGACTTCTGGTGATATGATTATTGTATCTGGCACCTTGTTTCATGGGCTCTATAGGCTCAATTCTTATGACAAGTGTGTGGAAGATTCAGCAAATGCAGTTTATGATGAAAAGGCAGTTTCAGATGTAAAACTATGGCGTGCTCGTTTTGGTCATCTGAACTTTGCTAGTTTGTTGCGTTTGCAGAAATTTGATATGGTTGCTTCATTGCCCCCTCTTGAGGCACCATTGTTGAAACATGTTTGTGAAGGCTATATTTTGGGCAAAATGCAGTGTTCTGCGTTTCCAAAGGATGGTTCTGTGCGGGCCACTCGCAAATTGCAACTTGTACATAGTGATATATGTGGGCCTATACAAACTCCGTCATTTGGTAAACACTTATACTTCGTGACTTTCATTGATGATTACTTAAGGCATGCATGGGTATATCCATTGAAGGCAAAGTCCGAAGTGTTTTTGTGCTTTTTGCTTATGGTTCAAAATGTATCCAATTGTACTGTGGGCACCCTCCGTTCTGATCGAGGGGGGGAGTACATGTCTAAAGAGTTTGATGCATTTCTGGCTAGTCGTGGGATAAAACACCACTGTACAGTGCCGTATACCCCTCAGCAAAATGGTGTTGCTGAGAGGAAAAATAGGTCACTTATAGAGATGGCACGATTTATGGTCAAGAGCCAAGCTTTACCACATGCGTTTTGGCTCGAGGCTGTCATGTGTGCTGCATATGTACTCACAATAGGTGTCCCACTAAGGCCTTGTAGTCTGTTACTCCATACGAAGCTTGGCATGGCAGGAAACCTTCTATTGGTCACTTGCGTGTCTTTGGTTGCTTGGCCTATGCTTTAGTGCCTGTGCAACAACGCAGAAAATTGGATGATAAGGCTGTCAAATGCATTTTTGTTGGTTATAGTGTTGAGAGCAAGGGTTACAGATTGTATCATCCACAGTCAAAGCGTATCTTGATTAGTCGAGATGTTGTTTTTGTGGAAGATGCTGTGCAGCCTTTGTTATCATGTACTAAAGAGACAGGTGTGAGCTCACGAGATGTATTTGATACGTTGTTGCCTCTATTTACAGGTGGAAATTCAAATGTGAGTCCTAATGAGGCAAATATTCAGCCTATGCAGATTTTAAACGACATCATAGATCAGCCTATTTCTGATGCAGATTTACAGGATGTAATTCATGAGGATAGGGTTGAAAATGAGCAGGCTAGAGGTATGTCTAAATGGCTGGTGCAAACCTTGCGTGATAGTAAGATTGATGCACATATGACTAGTCGTATTCGTTCAGGTTTTTAGCATGCCTCTTATGCATCAGATTGTTATGCTTTGGCTGTGTCTAGTATGTGTGAAGAGGAAGAACCTCTTTCATTTGATGAGGCACAAAAATCAGAAAATTGGTTGGCTGCAATGCAAAGTGAATATGATGCTATACTGAAGAATGGTACATGGTCTTTGTGTGATTTGCCTATTGGTAAAAAGGCCATTGGGTGTAAGTGGGTTTTTAAGTTGAAAAGAAAGCCAGATGGTAGTGTTGATCGCTATAAGGCTAGGCTTGTTGCAAAGGGTTATGCTCAAGAAAAGGGCATTGATTTTGATGAGACCTTTGCTCCCACTTGTCGTATGACTACCATTCGTAGCATTTGTGCATTGGCAGCTCATAATGGTTGGAATGTACATCAGTTGGACATAAAGACTGCGTTCTTGAATGGAGATTTGCATGAGGAGGTGTATGTATCGCAGCCTCGTGGTTTTGTTCAAAGAGGGCAGGAAAACAAAGTGTGCAGGTTAAAAAAGGCTTTATATGGTTTAAAGCAAGCTCCACAAGCTTGGTATGAAAAGATACATGCTTACTTGACTGCACATGGTTTTCAGAATAGTCCAACAGAAAGCACTTTGTACGTTAAACATGTGGATGATGTACATCTAATCATTGCTCTCTATGTCGATGACATGCTGCTCACAGGACCAAATGAGAGGCATATTGCTGATTTTAAGGCTGATTTGAATGCCTCTTTTGAGATGTCAGATTTGGGGCATTTGTATCATTATTTGGGGATACAATTTAAGCAGTGTGATGGAGGTATTACTTTGTGTCAGACAAAGTATATTGAGACATTGTTGCGGAGATTTGGCCTTGAAGACTGCAAGCCTATTGCTACTCCAATGGAGACACGTTTGAAGTTGAGTCTTCATGATTTGGGGATACAATTTAAGCAGTGTGATGGAGGTATTACTTTGTGTCAGACAAAGTATATTGAGACATTGTTGCGGAGATTTGGCCTTGAAGACTGCAAGCCTATTGCTACTCCAATTGAGACACGTTTGAAGTTGAGTCTTCATGATGCTGGAGATCACTTTGATGTCACACTCTATCAGACCGCTGTTGGTTGCCTCATTTATGTATGCATTACGAGGCCGGACATTCAGTTTGCAGTCTCACAGTAGGTGAGCAGGTTTATGCATAGCCCAGGGTCTCAGCATTGGAAGGCAGTTAAATGCATCTTTTGCTACTTGAGTGGCACCATACATCTTGGGTTGTTTTATCCTAAGGGGGGATCGTTGCCGCCAGATTTACACGCTTTTTCGGACTCAGATTGGGCTGGTTGCTATGACACAAGAGTGTCCATAAGTGGTTTTTGTTTCATGCTCGGTAGCTCATGCATATCTTGGTTGAGCAAGAAGCAACCTACTGTGGCCACTTCTAGTTGTGAAGCTGAGTATAGGGTAGCTTTCATAGCTACGGTTGAGTGTGTGTGGCTCAGACGGCTTATGGTGGCTGACTTGGGTGTTGGATAGGAGTCTGCCACCTCTATCTACACTGACAGTCAGAGTGCATTGGCAGTTGCAAGAAACCTAGTTTTTCATGCTCGCACAAAGCACATTGAGGTGCATTATCACTATGTCAAGGAGAGACTCTGAGCAGGAGAGATTAGCTTGGCATATGTGCCAACACAGGACAACCTCGCCAGGTTGTGTGCAAGAGAGATATATGCATGTTCTTTCAACCATATGTATTGGACACTTACTTTCTCTCAGGCAAGATTGAGTGGCCCAAAGTTGTAACTTGTCCATGGTCAATTGTTGGCCTTTCATGTTCCAATCTTGGTATTTGAAAATTACATCAAAGAGTCCCTTTCCATTGGCACGATTGGAAATGGCCGCCAGAGCAACAACAAGAATTAAGAGAGCTCTTGAAATGAAAGCAAGGGTAACACAAGAAATGGTGATTGAGTCTAAACAACATGAGGTTTTCACTATAGAAACTTTTGGTGAAGGCATAGAAGTTGGTGTTTATGATATACATATCAAAGGCCATCCAACATGCACGTCCAGATTTCATGGGAAGGATTAAAAAGAGGAAGCCATATCTTGCATGCAAGCACCTGTACTTTGTGTACCTGAGGGTTCTTGGCCTCAGCCAAAATGACAATATGTGTATTCATCAACCAATGTTGACTGAAAGGGATGTTGCTAAGGCTCTGAATAGACACAGGACATACCCAGAGTTGGCCTAAAGTGCAAGCTAGTACAAACATTTATATTAGGCTAACCTTTTTTTGGTTTTTTGAACTTGGCTTGTGAACAATATGGATGCAAAGGGATTCCAAAACTTCAATGGGCTAGTGTCCTTGTCCACCTAGGGCATGAAAACCTTCTTTTGTATGTAATGACATGACTTTTTATTAATATGGATGGAAGGGATTGTAACACTTTAAACATTATGTGTGATTAATGTGGATAGAATAGAATGCTACACTTTCTTCACTAATTTATTTGTCCATTTGTCCACTTTTTTGTTATTGCAAGGAGGGTGTGGAAGAATAAGTGAGGGGGAGAGAGAGGTGGTATGTAGAGAGATGTTGGAAAGAGGGTGAGACGGAGAGTGTAAATTAGGGAGTGAGAGAGAGATAGAGTGGGACAATAGAGAGAGAGAGAGTGTGTAGGGAGTGTAGGGATTGGGTATGGAGAGGAGAGAATGTGAGTGAGGGAGAGAGATACATACCATGAGAGAGAGAGATAGAGTGGGACAATAGAGAGAGAGAGAGTGTGTAGGGAGTGTAGGGAGTGTAGGGACAATAGAGAGAGAGAGTGTGTGTAGGGAGTGTAGGGATTGGGTATGGAGAGGAGAGAATGTGAGTGAGGGAGAGAGATACATACCATGAAGAGAGTAGAGAGAGAAAGTAGAGAGAGAGAGAGAGAGAGAAAAGCACTTGCCAAAAAGGAAGATTCGCTCGTTGGAAATTGCTCACCAAAAAATGCGTTTCACCATCGATAGTGGCCATTTCGAGCTATGAAGCTGAGGTTAGGGGAGTTTTTATAGTGACTATGGAGTGTGTATAGTGATGAAAAACAGGTAGAGGGAGAGGAGACACACACACAGGAGCAAATCCCTAATGTATATTGCAAACCCTAACCATAGAGGGAAGCCATCTCCCTTCTCACACAATGCATAAAGCCATAATCCATAATACACAAGACACACTATGTGTTGTGTCCACACACAGCTAACCCTAGCTAATGTCCACACACTATGACTAGCTGGACGCGATCATTTATGTCTCACACATGCTGCTACCTAACATGCCAGCACATAGCACAGCTGGCACACACTGACATCGAGCTTGAATCTCCCTCTCAAGTCTCCTGTAACAATCAAGTCATCCACATAGATGACAAGTAAGACAATCCCATGATCTGTTTTCTTCACATAGAGAGAATCTGCTGTAGAAACCTGAAATCCAAGGGAGATAAGATATCTGCTCATCTTATCACTCCAAGCACGAGGTGCTTGCTTCAAACCATATAATGCTTTCTTTAATCTGCATACATGAGTGGGATATGGCCACCATAGTCCCTCTTGAAGCACTTTACGAGCTGTAACTTCTCCAGCAAAATGTCCTCTAGCTATTCTTGAGTGTGCTTCTTCTATGTTGTAACAAATTCATCTTCTTGCACACATCTTCTTAGGATATCATCATTTCCTAGCTTATATAATTCTCGAGCATCAATTAATAATGTGCGGCCAACTTAATAAGTCAACACATTTTATCCTTGTTCAAGGGTCGTTTTTGCAGAAAACCATAAGCTAGATAGTCAGAAATTTTCTCAGTCCACTCAGGCACCATGTCAAGTTTGAAGAGACAAGCATCTAAGAGGTCATTATCAATACCAGTTTACAAGTTCACCATTAGGAATTCTAGACATACACATGTTGTGTCCCTTTTCTTACTGTGACCGTAAAGTTGAATTCCAAGAGTAAAAGTAATCAGCGTGTGATTCTTCCCATGGTGCAAGGCTTGTTCACCAAATATAATAGGGCATGATGGTCCACAAAGAATACAAATTTATTGGCCAGTAAGTAATGTCGATATTTCTTTATAGCACAAACCATAGCCAACCCTTTACATTCCGTGGTGGTGTAATTTATCTCTGCATTATTTAGTTAACGACTAGCAAAGCAAACTGAGTAATCCAATTTGAATTCCCCAGGCTATGCTAATACACAACCTATTGCAAAGTTTGATGCATCAATGTGCACGTGAAATATAAGATCCCAATTGGGTGGTCTCAGGATAGGTGCATTGGTTAGTGCTTTCTTCAACTTATCGTATGCTTCTTGGCATTCTTTAGTCCATTCAAAGACAATGAGTAATCTATACAATGGTCTGGCGATTTCAGCATAGAAAATGATAAAACAACGATAATACCCAACGTGGCCTATAAACCTCTGTACACCTGTGTAATTGGTGGGTGGGGGTAATTCCAAGATCAGGTTTACCTTGCTCTCATCCATGGAAATATCGTTTTTAGACACAATGTATCCTAAAATCACACCATATTTGTCCTAGAATTGACATTTCAAAGGGTTAAGGATATACAATATAATCTACATCGCTCAAACACCTTTCTCAAGCAAGCCAAATGTTTAGTCTAGCGTGAATGTGCACATAGATCATCAATGAATACCTCCAACCACTTTTGCTCAAGTAGTCCTTAAAGGCAGTGCACATCAATCATTGGAAGGTTGATGGGGCATTGGTGAGGCCAAAAGGTATAACCTTATAAAGCATATGTTCCCCACATCGTATTGAAGGTTATTTTGTGCTAGTCTTCTGGTGCTATGGACACCTGATTATAACTTGAAAACCCGTCTAAGAAGCTATAAGCTTCTTCACCTACTGCTACCCGTTCCAACACATGTTTGATATATGGTAGTGGATAGTGGTCTTTCTTAGTAGCTGCATTGACCTTATTGAGATCAACACAGACCCTCAATTTCCAATTCTTCTTTGGCACAATCACTATTGGTGAGAGCCAATCTGTGTGCTCGATCTCATAGATGAAATCCGTAAAAGCGATGAGTTTGTCAATTTCCTCCTTTACAATCGCTACATATTTCGGATTCATCTGGTACGGTTTCTGCCTGGATGGTCTTGATTCTCCCATGATCGAAATCGTGTGGGCTTTCTTCAACCTGCAAACATGCTCGAGGTGACCCACATCCTCATAACCAGGTGGCTGCAACATATACACCTCTTCTTGCAAATCCCCATGCAAGAATGCATTCTTTACATCCATCTGATGTAAAGACCATTGCTTTGACGCAGCCACTACTATCACAACTCTCACCGTTGCCATCTTGGCAACTGGGCTGAAAGTTTCCTCATAATCAATCCCATATGTCTGCGCATATCCTTTGGCTACCAATCTAGCCTTGTACCTGTTTATGCTTCCATCACTGTTATGTTTAACTTTGTACACCCACTTGCATCCAATGGCTTTCTTGCCTTCAGGCAATTGCACTAAATCCCAAGTTTCATTTCCATATAGTGCATCCATCTCCTCATCCATAGCTTTCTCCCAACACACATTTCCAATAGCCTCATCAATGCATGTGGGCTCTACAACCTGCACAACCTTTGCCATATACACATAGTGATGTGCCACATAACCATCATATGTAAATTTCTGCACAGGGTTCTTCACTCTCCCTGATCTTCGCAGCTTTTCATTCATGGCTTCCATAGCCTTCTTTACACCAGGTGTTCTCATAGCTGGGATCCCAAGCTCCTCATCAAGGCTCATATCTGAGCCACTAGACTCTCCATCAACATGAGAATGCCCTGCAGAAATGTCAGGCATACCAAGGGGCTCAACCACTTTCTCTTTTCCTTTACGTGATGTACTAATCACATTTGCAGGGCTGGTATTATGACGCAGGCTGCCACTCCATGGTCTATCAATAGACCCACTAGATGAGGACTCTCCTGGTCCACTCAAAGACTGTGATTGCTGACCTGCATTCTGTGCAACCACACTTCCACTCACATCAGCCCCGACAGCTTCTTTTTCAGCAGCATACCAGCTGCTCATCTCATCAAAGACAACATCCCTGCTTACCCTCAACTCACGTGTAGCACGGTTATAACACCTGTATCCCTTTTGCTCAAGGGAGTATCCAATAAACACACATTTTTCAGCTTTTGGATCCAGCTTAGTTCTCAGCTCATGTGGCACATGCACATATGCAATGCATCCAAAGACTTTCAGATGAGACAAATCTGGTTTTCTGCCAGTAAACCTCTCCTCTGGAGTTACATCATGTATGGCCGCAGTTGGAGTCCTGTTCATTATGTATACTGCTGTAGAAACAACCTCAGTCCAATAGCAATGCGGCATATTCTTCTCTTCCATCAATGCTCGCGCAATCTCAGCAATGTGCCTGTTTTTCCGCTCAGCAACTCCATTTTGCTGCGGAGTGTATCTGCATGTAAACTGTCTCCGAATACCATTCTTCTTCAAAAATTCAGAGAACTCATTGGAGAAGTACTCTCCCCCTCCATCTGACCTTAGGCACTTTACATATTTCCCTGTTTGCTTTTCAACCAAAACTCTGAAATTCTGAAAGTGAGTGAACACCTCACTCTTCTCCTTCATGAAATATACCCACACTTTCCTTGTGTGGTCATCAATGAAAGTCACATAGTACCTGCAGCCTCCCATAGATATGGTCTTCGTAGGACCCCATACATCTGAATGCACAACATCTAGTGCATTTCTGCTCACATATCTGTTACGTGGAAAGACATGCTTTGTTTGCTTCCCAAATTGGTATGCTTCACATATTTTCTGCATACCTTCCACTTTAAATTTTGGCAGCCCTGTCACAATTCCTTTTGTCTGCATAGACTCAAATCTTTGCACATTTACATGTCCAATCCTTTTATGCCAAATGTCTGTGTCTGCAACAATTCCTGAATCATTTGCAAACATCGCAGCACTCATTTCAGGCATGTCCACATTTAATGTAAACATTCTGCCCACTCTGTTGCCTTTTGCAACCAACCTGCACTTGTCTTTAAAATCTTCAACATAACATCCATCAGGATTAAACCGAACCTACAAACCTTGCTCAATCATCTGGCCAACTGAAACCAGATTCTTTGTTATGTTCGGTACATGAAGTACATCTGCAAGGTACTTCACTTTGCCATCCTGCATAGACAATGGCACATCTCCAACGTGGGCAATTGGATGAGCAGTGTCATCCCCTGTTTCCACAAAACCTGGTCTTTCCGGGTTTTTCATCTCCTTGAACCACTCCCCATGACTCGTCATGTGGTTCGAAGCACCTGAATCCACATACCATACATTATCTTTTTATGCTGCATCAACATTTTCAGACATGGCATTCACAACATGCTGCATAACAAACAACCTTTCATTATCCTCATTATTTCTGCTTGAGGATGCATAGTTGTTTTGCTGCACTTTCCCATTTTGCATGTCAGCCTGCTTCTTATAACATTATGCCTACACATGTCCAGGCTTACCACAATAATAGCATTCACGTGCATCATTATATTGCCTTTGCCAATTTCCACGGCCTCTTTGACTCCCCCTGCCTCTGAATTTGCCTCTTCCACCTGCGTGTTGTTGTTGTTGTTGTTGATTCTGGGACTGTTGTTATTGCTGTTGCTGTTGACCATAATTCTGATTACCTGTTCGGCCACCTCCTTGACCGCGTCCACGGCCTCCTCTACCTCGTCCTCTTCCTGAACTCGTGTAGAAGGCCTGTTGCTCTGAACTGTTTTTGCTTTGTGAAGACTGTTGGTCTTCACCCAAGCTCTTCTCTTCGTCGTCGATAATCAGCATATAGACACCAAATCTGTAAAGTTGGGAATGTTTTTTCGAGTCTGAATAGACGTCTTGAACGCCTTGTATTGTGGCCTGAGACCACGTAGACAGACCTCCACCTTATCATCATCATCTACTGACACACCAATAGATGCAAGGGATTCCACAATACCCTTTATCTTCAACGCATAGTCATTCACAGACATGCTCTTTTTCTCCACAGTATGAAGTTCATTCTTCAACTGTATCTTGCGTGCCTTGGTATTTGTTTCATAAAGCTTTACCAAGGTGTCCCATGCCTCCTTGGGGGACTTGGCATCCTGAATGTGCCCAATCATGGTGTCCTGTATACTAATGGAGAGCCAATACATAACCTTCCTGGCTCCTTGGTTCCAGTCTTTAAACTCTTTCACATCTGCAGTAGTCGGATTTATATCCGGTATCTCCGGTGCCTCTTCATGCTCACCTTCTATGTAGTCCCAATAGCCTTTTCCCATCAGGAAATTCGTCAACCTGAACCTCCAAGCATGGAAGTTATTCTTATCCAGCTTCTCAGCCACAATCTGTGTTATGCCATCATTAGACATCTTGCCAAACACACAATTTTACCAGAAACTGCACTCTGGTTTTTCCTGCACAAATGCTGTATTTTCTACAGCGGTACTGTAGTACTCTCAAATGCCACAACCAGTGACTTCAATGTGCATACATACACCCAATGGCAACTATAGACCTCTTTGCAGCACCCACAGTGTGTGCACAGTCAATCTGTCTTCCTGCACAGAGTTCTGTAGAGAATCGATGACTTACCCGCAGTGCTCGAAATCGCCTACTTTCTATCGCTTGCTTTCTGAAAAACGGAGGTCCAGACGTGCCCGAAATGCGTTTTCGGCCCGAAAATTTTAGTCCGATAGGACTGTGTAGTTGCCTTAATGCTTTACTCCCGCGAAGAAAGCTCCTCAATCAGAGACCGTTTGCCAGTGCCTCCCGTAGAGCTCCCGACAAGGATGTAGTCACCAACACAATAGGGAAGAGTAGTTGAAGCTCTTACCCTCGTACCGCTTCCTGTGGTTCTCTTGCTTGCAGCTCAGCCCTTAGCACGAACCAGGCTCTGATACCATGAAAAGATGCAGGGGGGAAGAGAGCTTGAGCTCTTGCCAAGCACACACACACACTCACAAAACCCTAATAGAGAACACACAAGGTGAGAGGCGAAAATCTTCTTCTTCTTCACTCAACACTCAACACACCATATACAAGATAAGAGTACACATAATATGAAAGGTACTCAACCAATACATACACGAGTTCTCTATAGTGTGAACCCGACTAAATGAGCTGGCGCTATAACTATGCCAGTCTCTAGAATGGCTGTCACACAGCCTGTCATCCCACTGGCCGCATATCACCCAAGATCTCACCAACCATGCCAGTGGTGTAAGTGTGGGGCTTATCCCCCAGGCGGGTCATCAATGGCCACCGCCTCACTAGACGAGCTCGATATCTCAACAGGCAAAGATGACATGTCCTGTATCCAAAACATCCCTCTTGTTGGTAAGTAGGATGGGTTTGGCTGCCTGTAACTGCAGTGGTTTGCACTGGTGGTGCTTGGGAAGACTAGCGACACTATGAGTTTTAGCAGTTGTGCTACAAGCTAGACCCTCGACACATGGAAGTGTCATGGTTCCCCAATCTCACACAATGAGCACAATAAAGTAATTGCCTTAGTCTTAATTAAGGGAATTTGGTAGCGGTGTGATTCTTTCTGTAAATGGAACACCAAATCAGATCTCTCTGAGGGTAGAGATGAGCATGCCCTGATCCTTCTCTCCCATCCTTGACCTTTAATTTCTCTAATATAGCATTGCTGAGCTCATCCATTGTCATGTTTCCAACTTGCTTGCTTCGGGTTCCTATGTCCTGTGGTGACTTGAGACTCGCGATGTTGTTGCTACTGAGGCTACCTTGGCATCTTCAAATTGTGGCAATTCAAGAATATTGACTTTATATTCTATTTCCAGCTCATAGCATGAATCTAAAGTAGCCAGCCGGGCTAATACTTGATAATCATGCATTTTATGATCTCAGACTCCTCTTCGAAAGCAAGGCAATAACTTATCTCATCAGTTAGCCTCTCCCGTAACTTGCATCTTGAATTCAAGTGCTTAAGTCGAGATACATAATGTCGCATGGACTCGTTTTCTTTTTGCTTGATATTATGAAGCCGAGCCATAGGACTCCATCTGTCATCACTTCGTGCAAAGCTTGGTATGAACACATTCTTAAGCCTAATGAAGTTGACTTTATCCTCTGGCTTTAGGGTTTGATACCATTGATGAGACTTTCCTTCTAGGGTCAACGAAAAAGCATGGATCATGGTCACATAACTCACTGGCCCACAAGTTTCACAAGTTGACTCAAAGATCTCAATATGTTGGATCGGGTCCCCATCCCTTGATAACGCTTATAAATTATATGTGGCTTCATTTGGGATAGTTTGGATTCTAGAGCAATGCCTAGTTCCCTAACCATTCCTCGACCCATTTTTGTGACCATATTTAGTAGATCTGCCCTTGTGATCGCGTTAAGATCTGCATTTGGATTCACAATTGGTCTTTGAGGAGCTACTCTCTCCCCTACCTAGACCTCATCCTCTTCCTGCATTTGTTCTTCTAGGCAATTCGGGTCTATGGCTAGGTCTAGCCAACTCCTCATCACCTGGCTCATTTTATTAGCAGCCTCAGTCGCCTTTGTTGGATTAAGAGCTCTATGCCCTGCAAGAATATGGAATCATTGATCATTTCTTGTTTGTCTTCCCTTGTATAGAGGCTTGTATAGAGGCAATCCTCATCATTTCTTGTTTGTCTTCCCTTGTATAGAGGCAATCCTCATCTTCTACACAGATCCCCTAGGTAAATTGTTGAAATGAGAAAATGCAGATCTCAAAAAGCATGCACAGAAAAATACATAAAAGCAAGAGAGAACACCAGATTGGGTCTCCAACTACCTCCTCAATACTCGCTTGAATATTTATAGTTTTTTATTACTTCAAAAATAGGTTACATGGCTATTTTAGCCCAAGCTTGCTCTACAAGCTTTCTTTTTACAAAAATTAAATAATAAAATATTTCAAAAATCTCACTCCTATGATAGTCCTCCCGTTTATGGAGATGAATGTCCTCAGTTAACTATCAGCACACACAAGTGATCAATCACATTAATCGTTCCCACATTGGATTCACTCACAATCTCATTACATGATTTAGTGGATTCACTCCCACATTGAATTCACTCAATTGGATTCACTCCCAATATCCTCACACGCATCGCACGTGCCTTAGAGTTGATCGGATTCACTCATAATCAAACTCATAGAACCTTTACACGCGTCACACGTGTCTTAGAGTTGATTGAATTCACTCACAATCAAACTCCTACATTGGATTCACTCACAATGTTTTCATCGCATCACACGTATTCACAGACTATACCACACGTCATAGCTGGTTGAGTTCACTCACAACCAACTAGGGTCACCCTCTAAAGAATCAAATTCACTCTTGATTCTTACACCACACTGGGTTAACCCTCATCAAGAATTAGATTCAGAAGAGTTGATCGGATTCACTCACAATCAAACTCACACATTCCTTACATGCATCACACGTCACAGTTGATTAGATTCACTCACAACCAACACTCAATTTGTGATAAGTTATCCGTCATCACAGATAAATATCACTAAGTATTCATCATAGACATGTAAAAGAGACATTGTATCAAGGACTTCTATATGTAATAAATTCTAGTGTCCCATACCACCAGAAATTATCCTGCACAAATCTAGAGATAAGTATGCATCGAGATACTTCACATAGGATTAATCTCGTGTCCCATACCACAAGACTAATTCATAGTAAAAATTTCATAAAGTATAGTTCAAGATGGAAGGGCCAATTCCTCCAAGAAGTTATACTTTTGATGCATAAGAATTCTCCTTAAAATTTACAAAAATTCTTAAATAAATTTATAAAGATAAACAATGAATATGTTACCCTAAGAGTTGGAGTAGTCGTCATGGTAGTCTTGTTCTTCATCATCATCAAGTCCAAGTGAATTAACAAATATCAAATAAAATTTGATGATGTAAAAATAAAATCCAAAAGTAAGAGAGTCTTACCTTGATGTATTGTTGGCTACAAAATCAAAAGGTTAAGAGAAATAGAGAATTTAAAATAATTTGTGAATAATTAAAAATATAATTATTCGGTAAAGATGAGGACTTATCGTGTGTAAGTCGAGATGAAAATTGTTGGAAGCTCCATGGTAGAGATCATTGGTATAACTTGCACATCATGCTTACACCACACATAACAACATGCCTACCCTCATGCATAAACTTAAAACTATTATCTTCATAATTACAACATAAACTACTTAAGAAATAATCAAATAATATTAGAATAACATTGGTCCGAGTTAGGTGCATAATCTAAAATCTACCAGAGCTGAGAAAATATCTAAAACCATGGAATCAAACAATTGGTCAAAACCGTATAACAATGATCGTAACCATATAACAATAATGCTCGAGTCGGTCTTGTCCTGCACCACTAGAGCGATCCACATATTTTCTTTATTTATTTCTCTTCTTATTCTCCTTCTTTTCCTCATCTTCATCTTCTTCTTATTCTTATTCTTCTTCTTCTGCTTCTTCTTATTCTTCTTCTTCTTCTTCTTCTCTTTCTTCTCTCTCCTCCTCTTCTTCTCTTTCTTCTCTCTCTTTTTCCTCTTTCTTCTTTTTGCTTGTTTTTCTTGTCCTCTCTTCTTCTTCTTCTTCTCTTCCTTCTCTCTCTTCTTCTTCTTCTCCTTATCTCTCTTCTTTCTTTCTTTCTCCTCTCTCTTCTTTTTCTTCTCTTCCTTCTCTCTCTTCTTCTTCTTCTCCTCTTTCTCTTTCTCTCTTTCTCCTCTCCTTCTCCTTCTCACAACGCACTAGAAGTTGCCACATAGGTGTCTTTTTATCCCACATAGCGTTTTAAAAAGCTCGTGCAAAGGGTATAAGAGGAAAAAGAGAGCTATGTTTATTCCATCTCTTGAGGCACGCTGCATGTTACTCCCGTTGGATACCGATGAGGTGTTGCTACTGGTTGTGTGTATTCCCAATGAGTTAGTTAAAACCGGTTATTGCCTCCGTCGCCCTTGGTTCACACCGAGCAGTATAGCCGGTTACCACTTCTTATGGTTGGATTCTTCCTGACACTTTTGACAGGAGGCTTGCAGAGCTTGCATGGTTGGATTCTCCCCGACACTTTTGACAGGAGGTGCAGAGCGAGCCTTGGCTACGCTCTAGCAAAAACATGAAAACGTAGACCTCGAAAAGCATGCACAAAAAAATACAAAAAAACGAGAAACACCTGCATGGTTGGATTCTCCCCGACACTTTTGACAGGAGGTTGCAGAGCGAGCCTTGGCTACGCTCTGGCAAAAACATGAAAACATAGACCTCGAAAAGCATGCACAAAAAAATACAAAAAACGAGAAACACCTGCATGGTCGGATTCTCCCCGACACTTTGACAGGAGGCTTGCAGAGCCTGCATGGTTGGATTCTCCCCGACACTTTGACAGGAGGCTTGCAGAGCCTGCATGGTTGGATTCTCCCCGACACTTTTGACAGGAGGCTTGCAGAGCGAGCCTTGGCTACGCTCTGGCAAAAAACGTGAAAATGTAGACCTCGGAAAGCATGCACAAAAAAATACAAAAAAACGAGAAACACCTGCATGGTTGGATTCTCCCCGACACTTTGACAGGAGGCTTGCAGAGCCTGTATTCATTGCGCTAGCATGAAAAAGTGTACTTCGGTGTCGGCTCCCGCGCTTGGGCTTCATGTCGCCACTCTAACTTCACGCATAGATTGGTCTTGGGCCATCTAAGTGCCCAAAAACACACGTTTTTGCCAGAGCATAGCCAAGGCTCTGATACCACTGAAATGAGAAAACGTAGACCTCAGAAAGCATGCACAAAGAAATACAAACAAAGCATGCTAAGTGAATATTCAATGAGGATATAGCAAGAATCACACATTGGCATGTCAAGGCCCTTTTGGTGAGGTACGAGCTAAGTGAGCATGAATATTCAATGAGGATATAGCAAGCATCACACCTTGTTATCCTTGGAAGTCTAAGTCCTGATAAGTTCTCTTTGAAGAAAATTTCAACTCTTAGAAAGACTTATTAGACTGGATGAATGGGAGCCCACATAGCTGAACTTGAACCTAAAGAAGATAAGGATGAGTTGTGCCACAATGTGTGCTCTCATTCCATGCCCCCAAGATAAAAGGAAAACTAAAAGCGCCCATGAAAAAGTTGGGACACTATCTTGAAAAGATCATATGAACGTCGTGTTACCTATGATTTATAAAGAAACGATAGTTTCCCGCAATCTTGGATGGTCATTCTCAAAAGGGGATGGATCATGGCCATGAATTTTATTGTCAGTATAGGCAAACTGCAATGCTCGAGCTCCCCTTTGGAATGGTTACCATATCCAAGTGGATGAGGGCACCCCGAACTCATCAACATACTAAGCCTCATCCTCTACCTACTATGACCCACCACTAGAGGTAACCCTTGTTGATAGTCAACACTCCTCTTGCCTTGCCATGTTAGCCACCCCCTCAAACCATTATGCAGATCCAAAAACCTTATCAAATGAAAAAAAAGATGACCACCTCCCAAACCTCAAATGGGAGGTCACAAAGAAAGCATGGGTATCCAAGAGTACCCTAGCTAGCTAGGGAAAGTATGACACCCATATAACAACCATTTGTCCTAAAGCCCAATCATGAGTATATATCTTCCAATGAGTGCCCCAAGCAATAGAGTTTTACCCAAACTCCTAGAATTGCTACCATTTCGTTGGATCCGTGAAAAGCTACTAGAGGCTCAAGGCTTCTATGAAGGGAGCCCATACATCTATGTCCCTATAACCTCACCATCCACACAACCCTGGAAGACAAAAAGTTCCAAGCAATGGCCTCAATACCCACCAGAAGTCTATGCTTCATTAGATCTCAACAAAATTGCTTGATTCTATAAAATAAACCCCCAAATTTGAGTGCAAAGGTTAAAGAAACCCATACTCCAAACCCCTTGAGATGCACCCTCGAAGGTCAAATCCAAGCAGATGTGGAGACCCAAAGCCTAAAGTCTCAGTAGGAATGGAGAGCAATGGCAGCACCACCCATGTGGGTGCTAGACCCGCCAATGAATTTGGTGGTAGAACCTTTGGTTGTGCTGCCAAACTCGTGTGTTGTGGTTGTACCCAAAATAAACCCCCACATCTGAGTGCCAAGGTTAAAGGAACCCATACTCCGAACCCCTCGAGATGCACCCTCGAAGGTCAAATCCAAGAAGATGTGGAGACCCAAAGCCATGCCTCCGACACTACCCCTAAAGTCTCAGTAGGAATGGAGAGCAATGGCAGCACCACCCATGTGGGTGCCAGACCCACCAATAAATTTGGTGGTAGAACCCTTGGTTGTGCTACCAAACCCGTGTGTTGTCACTGTACCCAAAATCGTTCTAAACTGATGAGCCACCCAAGTGCTATATGTTTCATTATACCCCATAGTTACATCCCAACCCCATAGGATCCCCATGGTCCCATGACGCCCCTTGTTCACCTCACCAACATCGACTCACGAGGTGGGCCAAAGTTCAGACAACTACACCAAGCTGACCGCGGTGGCATCCATGCTTTTGTCAAATCCTAAGTCACGTGTACACAGGCAAGTGACTCTATGCCCTCGCCCACTAAGTGCATGCACTATAAAAGCATCAAACCCTAACTCATATATACATATGTAACATAGCCCCCCTATGCAAGTGTACAGTTACTACCTTCACTAGGAGAGCGATAAAAACTCAAAAGCTCAAAACATATCAAGAAACGTCAAAAAACAACTACACATGCACTTGCACACATATTTGCACATATGCATGCGCACATGTCACATTCGCATGCACATGCACACCTTTTCTTCACACAAGTGCATCTACCCTTTACACATTTACACTCACATGTGTACCCCACATGCTTATTTGCTCTTATATGTGCCTACACATTTCCACCCACATATTCACATCTCACACGCATATAAGCCCTCTATGTACACACTCCCTTTCTTCACTTTGCTAATCAAATCTTTGCTTTGAATAACTTTGCTTAAATATAGGGTGAGTTTGACACTATTGCTATTTATAGTGATTGTATTGAAGTGGCACTTGAGTTGAATCAATGATCTCAAAGGTTTGATCATCTATAATTGGTAATCTAAAGTCAAATTGCCATGGATTAGATCCAGATGACTTGAGGTGATTTGCGATTTGTAAAGTCAAATCAACAATTCAAAGGCAAAGATCAAAGATGTGAGATCAATGAGGTTGAATCATGATTTGAGAAGTTGAATCGACGATTCCAAAGATGTGAGATCAATGAGGTCGGATGGCGATTATACAAGTGAGATCGATGATTAAAGATGTTAAATCATATGAACAGTAGGATCATCTACGAGAGTCAGATCGCCACAATCCAAGAATCGATGATTAAAAATGTCGAATCATCTATAAAGTGGAATTGTCTAGGAGTTGGATCGCTATAATCCAAGAAACAAAAATTAAAGATGTTGAATTATCTAGAAAGTGGGATCGCACTTTTAGGTTTCTTGGATTGCAATTTAGTTGGATCATGATTAAGCTACCTCATTAGTCAATGATGGGTTTATCTTGGATCACGATTCAAGGAATAAATTGTTTGTGATTGAAGTGTTGTGGTGGATCATGATTCAATTTGTTGAATCGTATGATTGAAGAAATCAAAGGGGGTTGTGAAAACTAGGATTGTGATGGGCTTCGACTTGGATCATGATTTATAATCATGTGGCATGCGGATCGCCCTCGCAAAAAAAACCTCTTGCGTACCCGCCCCCCAAAAAAAGAGAACAAAAAACCACCCTCTATGCCTTCTTGCACACTGTGGTCCCACCAAAAAAGGGGGGAAAAAACCACCACGTGCACCCAAAACAAAACCCCGCCTCTTGTGTGCAATGCTCGAAAAAAAAACCCAGGTTTAGTGTAATATCACCTTCAAATTTTAAAAAATACATGTAAATTTATAGCTTGAAGGTGCCAATACTTGCAAGATTTGAGGGAACATAATACAAATACCTTCAAAATTTTAAAAAACTCTTCATTGATAATTTTTTAATTTTATATATGAAGGTTTTCAAAATTTTTGAGAAAACATCATCACTATATCAACACACTCCTAGCCCTCTGATTTGTGCATAAGAGAGGCATTGTTTGGACAAGGGGAAAGCTTGGGAAGCAAGAGCAAGAGAGCATGCTCCGCACTGCTTTCTCTTTGAGCACATGCAACACGGTTTTACTAACACCCCATTCTTGAGGTAAGTGTGGTGATGAAGCTTTTGCAAGACCATAAGCAATTGGCTTCCCCATCCTCTTCCCTCACATAAACCGTTAGCTCATTCCATCTTGATCATAACTTGGTAAAGCACAAAGGCCACACCACCATAAGCACAAAGCTATCGACACACAATCACTTTCATTTGGCTTCTACCAAGATTCCAATAAATGTAACAACAATGTCCGCATCTTCCCAAAAAGACGGTAAGTATAGGTAACACCTTCACTCTTTGTTATTGACTCCCCACACTGAGTGGGTAGAGCACTCCCCATGGAGGGTCAAGCTTGTTGTTTATAGATACTCTCTCGGAAAGTCCAAACACATCTTCTTAGACAAGTCCAAAACCATTTTTGAACACGCACTCACCACATAATGACCATGCACTTACCAAAAACCTGACTTAATCCATCACGCACAAGGAATCTTCATGCACACCTTACGATGCCATATCCTTTTTCCATCGGCACTTAAGCACACAGGACTAGAGCATCCTTCCTACCTTGTGGTCCATCTAGCACCCATTCATGCACTCATGCCTTTAGACAATTGCACCCATGATCTACATCACACCTTATCAAGGCACTCCAGCAGCACACCTGATCCCACTCTTGCAACAAGCAACATCCATACCACACTTTGTCTGCTTTCCTTTGATGCAATTGTCTTACCTCATCTTATTTTATTGAGTCTTGTTCTTGATCTATCTAGGCCTCTTCCCATCCATGACACATAGTTTCAGCATTTGCACACTCACAAGGGCTACCAACACATGACATGCTAGTCAATGTTGGGCATTCTTGAAGATGCCACCGGAGAATCCTCCATCTTGCCCAATCAAAAGGGCATCCCAACATGGTCTATGGAGCCATCAAATCCATACACCCAAATGAAGATATGCACACAAAGCGCTGATTCCCTTAAGTGTGCTCAGCATCTACCTCCCTCCCAGGCACCAAACTTGCCTACATCTATGCTAATGAAGTGAGGTAGAGTTGTCCCAAAGATCAAAGTAATGTCGCATACCCAAAAGGTCGGCATTGCGTGAGACCTCCATCTAGCCATGCCAATCATTCCATGGTGGTCCTAGCACTAATTCCACCACTCATCTTGACAGGTCCACACCACTTTCACAACAATGAACAAAGGCTCTATATAAAGCACCACTATATTGCCTATCACTTCCCATACTACCTCCAAAAGTTGCCTATAATCAAGCCTACCTAAAGTTTCCCATCACTCTATGCTTTACATGTGGCTGCAAATCGGGCCCGAACTACCACCACTAAACCTTGGCCAATTTCATGGCTTATCCTAGACCATCCACTTCTCGGTAGTAGTAGTAGACCATCCACTTCTCGGTAGTAGTAGCTTCACCATACACTTGGATGGATGTGAGGATCAAATCACCACTATTAGTAAGGAGGTATGCTAACCACTCCATTGCATAACATGGTTTCACTTGCCCGACCTACCATAAGGTGCTTTACCATCTTACCCATGCGAACAGGCACTTATCTGTAAAGACGACAATGGAACATATAAAGCGACCTTACCATGCACTTAATGTCAAATAGGGAATGCCTATGAAGTTAGTGTACATAGTTGCTTGAGACTAATAATAGAGGCATTCCATTTTTAAGTTTGGCCGACCTAGTGTGAAAACTAATCACTTATGTATACATTTGGCGAGCATAGTGTGAAAACTAGTCACTTGTATATAAGCAATTTTTTACAATAAGAAATACACAATCATTCCCTTGCAAATAACTTTCTTGTGAGCTCTCCTTCTTCCCTCTTTCTTGCTTGCTAGAAAGGTTTGATTGTAGGTTCCTTCTTGCACTAGCTTCCTCTTCTTCCCCACCTTTTGTGAGAGAACCACTCCGAAGTTGGATCTCTTGTTGCCTCCATCAAGGCATAGAGATTCATCCCTTTGGCAACAAGGAGAATTTTAGTGTGACAACAGAGTGAGGATGTGATGGATGAGCTAGCACACCCACATGGGAAGTTGTAGATCATGGCTCTAAGACAAGACCCACCAAGGACACATGCTTTGAAAAGGCTAAGGTAAGCTCTTGACTTGTAGATCATGGCTCTAAGACAAGACCCAAGGACACATGCTTTGAAAAGGCTAAGGTAAGCTCTTGACTTGAACACTTATCCACCAGGCACTACCCTACCCATTTTACTCTGGAGATGCTTCATGTCCATCACATCAATCGTGCTAGGAGCGTGCCCATGTTTGGGCGAGAGGGGTCAAGGTCTCCAACTATTCACCTTCACATGATGCATCCCACAGATGAAACCCACATGGCAATCCATAAACCTATGTAGTACCTTCATAGGCTTCCATAAACCTATGTAGTACCTTCATAGGCTTCCATAAACAAACACATATGCATCACCTGAATATAATATCCAAACAATGAAGCAAAATTTCAAACAATATATATCATATTCATACTTGAAGCAATGTAAAGCTTGACAAGACATCACCACCCTCCACTCGAAACTCTAAGCAAGTCAAATTCTTCTAGTTCCATTAAACTTTGCTTAAAGTCCTTTATATACCAACAAAGTCTTTCTAAGGCCATCTATCTATATCTCTTATTTGGGTCTTAAAAATCTCTAAGGGTCTTTGGTCACTTTTGAGGTCTTCTCCTTTCTTAAAGGTTCCTTTAAGATATCCCAACCTTGATTTCTTCACTTGATTGGATTAATTTTCCTTGTTATTGCGATGGGATGTCAAATCTTTCACAAAACTAAAGGACTTGGCCTCTATGAATTTAGAGCATCTAGTGTTGTTTTTCCTAACTCTAGATTTGATCCTAGTTCTTATTCATTAGAGGGGGTCGTTTAATTTAATCAATTTAATGCACTTAAGACTTTCCTTCTAAATTATGGCTTTGCACTTGATTAGGGGCAATAAGATGCTCTAAATGTCCCTGGTCTAAGGATTAATCAAGATTTTATCTCTCTAGCGATAAGTGATCTTTGAAGAGATTGATCCGATCTATCCACATCTATATAATCTAGATTTCAAGGATTAAAGCTAGGGTCTTAGGCTAATCTTAGCCTTAGTTTTACCCATACACATTAATGCAAGCAAATAAATTTTATCTTTATCTCTTTATCTTTCTATAATTCTCTCTCTAGAATCCTTAACTACCTTTGCACCAATGATTTTTCCAAAAAGGAATTCTAAACTTGAATCTTAAATATTCCTAAATTTTTCTCATTATACTAAGGTAATCTCCCATCTTGCTACTATCTTTCTCTCTCTATATTTTAACTCTACTTTTTCTCTCTAGGTATGGAGGTAATCCTAAATTCATAATTTAAATATAATTTTTCTAATTAAATCACATAATCCATAATTTAATTAAATCCTATCATCTATAATTTAAATCTATTTTACCTTATTAAACCCAAGCATCTATAATTTAAATCTATTTTACCTTATTAAACCCAAGCATCTATAATTTAATCCAAAAACTTGTCTGGTCTTAGGTTTACCTCAAATTAGAGCATCTAAACTAATTTTCTCTCTTTAAAAAATAAATTTAGCATAAGGCTTTCCCACAATCTAATTAAATAATAATTTCCTACAATCTAATTAAATAATAATTTCTCCTAGGTTTAAGAGGGGGGATTTTTTGTGAGCATTTTCTAACGAGCACTTTTTTGGGATCGGGCGAGCGGATTCCAAAAAGATTCCCTTCCGAGAGAGAGAGAGAGAGAGAGAGAGAGAGAGAGAGAGAGAGAGAGAGAGATGTCCACATTGCATCCTCTAAATTGAGGTTATTGATATCAAGTGAAAATAAAAACAAGTTCATTCACATACAGCTTCATAATACAACTCTTTAGTCATAACTGTTGTTCAGCCTTGGTACGCAAGATACTAATAATATTGCTACCAAGTGAAAATAAAAACAAGTTCATTCACATATAAATTCATAATACAACTTTTCAGTTATAACTATTGTTCAGCCTTGGTATGCAAGATACTAATAAAAAGTAACAATCTTGTTTACTTCCATGGGCTTCGCTTGTCCTCTGGGGTGAACGCACAAAGTAAGCGAACAACGCTCGTTCCCTTCTGCACATCCTCGAGTAAAGAACTCTTGGACACATCATCAATAAAACCATGGGCTCACTATATTGCATTTAACCCATCACTTTGGTCTTTGCTTGAGAAATATCATCATCACTACCAAGAAGTGGTAAGGATGTGAGACCTTTCCATACTTGTGCACCATCTACAATCTTTTACTTGACCTCCGCATTGGTGGCCTCCCTCGTGATATGCCCAACAACAACTTCAATGCTAACATTTGATAAGGCCATGACAAGCAATATGTAAGAGGGTTGAAGGTGGTATACTCTACTAACAACCCTTAGCTAAATGGTAATTGTTTAAGTGCTATGGAGCTTGTCTCCATTTTATAAGAGTGTGAGAGGTGCATAAAGAGATATTCCTTATAATTTTTCAACAAAAAAAACAAATTTTCTTATTTTTTTAATGACAATAATAAAGGCATCTTTCCTCATTTTCTAGATCACAATAATGAAGGCATGTTTCCATATTTTTTGGAAAAGAGTGAGTATGTATCTTTTCTTTTTATACGTGCAATTTTAGAAAAGCTTTCTTGCCTACTTAAAGGCTTCATGTGATTTGTGGCCACCTTGCTTCTCTCTCCCTTATTCTTCCTCTCTCATTTCCCTAATATTTCTAAACATTTAATGCTCATAACGCGATTATTATTCATCAATAGAAGACCACGTTCTGCAATATAATACCTACTTGAAAATGCAATGGACTAATAGTATTCAATAAAACAAAACTGTAGTCTAATAATGCAGAACACGAAGCTTTACAATCTTTGTTTGGAAGTAGGATCGCAAAGTTCATACACATTCTCGCCATGGGGAGAGAGAGAGAGAGAGAGAGAGAGAGAGAGATAAAGATATTGCACAATCGAACCCTCTACAATATGGTTACGCTACAAAGCCCCAAAAATACTATAGGACATGAAATGTGAAAATTTGGCATGTGAAATTCCATGTATTCTCGATGGTCTAAATTAGGGTAGGTTCTCCTACAAGACAAGGTATAGAGCTCCAAGTCTGAAATGATAGGTTGGTGGGGATGAACATATTCTCGTTTTGGCTCAAGCCAATAATACACAAATATATGAAGTACAAGTGCTTACATGCAAGATAAGGCTTCTTCATGGATTCTCTATCTACAAAATTTGGACACGTACAACATGGTTCATCTTTCACATGCACATTGTATTTTCCAATGTGTGTATTATCTCCGTGCAATTCGATCTTGAAAACTTCATGCTTGTGCTCCAACCTATGCACGTCTTCTACCATGCTAGATTTCATTTTCAAAGCAGCCTTTATTTTTTATTACTTCCTCTAATATCTATGTGCAGTACATGACTCTTATGCCATTTTGCATGCCTGAGCCACCCTAGCTCTGTGTTTGTAGTGGACCCATATGGTGGTTCTTTTTAGTTGATGTTGTAAAGGACCTTGTAGTCCCACTGTGGGGTGGGCATGACACCTTGTGCATTCTTACTCTCCTCCCTCGTATCCACCTTCCCATAATGAATAGACCTCCTTGTCTATGAGGTAGTTTCCATAGCAATTGGCCATATCTTGGTTGGTGGGTTGGGCTTTGGGTCTATGTTGGTGTTCACAATATAGCAATGAAACACGTGATCAGGGCAAAACCACATCCATTGTCTGATGAGATCACTAGGGTACTGCAATACCCTTCAAATTATGGTACAAGCACATCCTTTATAGATCGAGCTATGTGTTGCCCACACCTCTTACCACCATGAGGTGTTCCGTTGCATGTGACCTTGCTCTACCAATGCATGTCCTTCGAATTGCCCACATTGCTTCATTCACCTTGCACTCAATCACACTAAACTCTGTGACTTCTGCTATTCTTTGAGGGGTAGTGGTTGTATCGTGATCCTTAAAATTGATCTTTCGTGGCCTCCTCGCATATTTGTTGTCTCGTACATGTGCACTATACCCCGGATGATGTGTCACCTCATCATCATCATCATCAATATCAATGACCACAATAGCTGGTCTCTTATGCGTGCAGTTTCTTTATCACCAATTAGGGGGGTAGGCGCCTTATACATGGGTGTTCCTTTAGTTGCCTCATTGACTAATCAAACCATTTGGGTTGGTCTTGTAGACTCTCTAAGCTTGGTCCTCTCCTTATATGCCTACCTTGAGAGTAAGAGACTGCCTTAGTGCTTTTCAAAATTACATTTGCCATATTGGTAGTACATGCATCATAAAGAGAAATCTTGTGTCTATATCCTTCCCTTACAAGTCAACTCCCATGCTTGCTTTCTGCTAGGTTTATTCTTAGGATAGTTGGTGGACCATCATTACTTATCTCTACTTTTGTCATGAAAGTGAACCCTAGTGTGCTATGCGCACCTCCCACTAGCTCAACCAAGTGTCCATTGTTGCAATATTCCTATCCACCATGACATGACCATTACGCCACCATTGATGTATTAATTAAGTCTCTAGTGATGATGCAACTTCACTAGTAGGAGCCATGTCACACTTCTCACACATTGCTTTGTGCTCATATTGAGATGTGACACACACATACTTTGTTGTGTGGGCAACCATGCTCTTCTCCTCCCAATAATGAAATAGGTAGGACCTCTCCCTACATGTCATCTCACGACATTATTTTTCCCACCATTGAACACATGTCAAAATGCATTCTAGTTAGCCTATGTCTCGTTTGCCATGAAATTAAACAAATCCACCCTTTCACAACCATGGTTTCCATCACCTCATTGATGCACTCCCAAAACAAACATTGGGCCTCCATATCCTCCTCTTTCCTTTCAACAAGCTTCTCAAGACTAGGCCGCCCTGCTCCAATGTGTTTGCCGAGGTTGTAAGAATTCTGTTTTTCACTTTACAAGAGGACATTGGCTATGTCTGTAACACAAGCATCATATAATGACATTCTTTGCTTGAAACCCTCCCCGACCAGCCAACTTCCATGCTTGGATTCTGATAAGTTTGAGCGTGGTGTGCATGCTTGATCACTACTCTTCTCTACCTGATTACTCAAATAAGCCAATGCCAATAATTTTTCCGTAAGTTATGTTTCCAAATACCCAAACTTAATAAGAGATAGGGGTAGTAGTCATACAGAATTCATTATATTGCCCCAATGGGCAATACAAATTTCCCACCAACTGAACCATACGTCCATAGCAGGTATGTCTCGATTACTCACGTTGCCACTTTGCCACACCCACCATTGTCGAATGAAACGAGCTTGCGCTTGTGCTACTATTTTTATCGTTTTCGTTTGCCAATGGGCAATACAAATTTCCCACCAACTGAACCATACGTCCATAGCAGGTATGTATCGATCACTCACGTTGCCACTTCGCCACACCCACCATTGTCGAATGAAACGAGCTTGCGCTTGTGCTACTATTTTTATCGTTTTCATTTGCCATTGCTCACACATGTTCTTGTGTACACCTTGGACTACTTTCATGACAAACTTTGTGGTATAAAGGTTGAGGCTTTGTGCCCAGTGGAACAAGCATGATCGTTCTCGACCCTTCATCTCTAGCCGTTCATTGTATACTTCTCTTATGGCATTCCAATTTGCTTGGGCCTCATCTGCCACCATGAACCCAAAAAAATCGGCCTTCTCAAATCCATGTGTCACCATGACATTATTCAAGCATTCCCAAAATAAGACTTGGGAGGTCTTGTCCTCCTCTTTCATTTCACATGTAGCTACTGTAAGAAGCTCCTACAAGCTACCACACAAAAACAACAAAAAAAAGTGATGACATGATGTACATTTAATACTATTATAGTGTTTTCATAAATGAATTCCTTGCTACCTCGGATCGTACACATGGCATGCCATTGTCACCCAATCTAAAATGCCATGTGTGTGGTCAAATTGTATCCAAGATCTCCTTAGATCACCATTGCTAGAATGCCTCATTCTATTTACTATATCAACAGCTGATGCAGGTCCCTTTGTTTACATCTTGAAGACAAAACATTGATCAGATTCACTCCCTTAGCCTGGAAATCTACTTCCATGAAAGAAATCATAAGTACAATCCCTCTTCAACCGTAATAAATCATCATAGCCAAAAGACCCTATTGGAGGACCCTTACGTGCTTGCAATACTGACCTGGAAAACCTACAATATACAATTGGTTAAATAAGCTAAAATCACCTCTTTGAGTAATTCTCAATGCATACTTACTTATTATTTTCAACTAGAGGTCCAAGCTCCTCCAACACATCGATGAACTCCTTTTCTCCAAGCTGCTCTACATGGCCCCCTTCCCTTACCAATGATGTCAGAACCAATTCTTTACCTATGCATGTCGGTACTACCAACCTAGGCATGCCAGTAGCTTCCAATGTATGCTGGTAGCTTCCAATGCATGCCGGTAGCTACCTATGCATGCCGGTAGCTTCCAATGCATGCTTGTAGCTACGTATGCATGCCAGTCACTCCTAGTCCAGCATAGGTCATACGGACTATGAAAGCAGCACTGTAGGTACTCCCATGTACAAGGCACCAACTCCTTTAAGTGGTGATCGAGAGTCAACAAGGTGTAAGAGGCAATCTTCTATAGTAATTGATGTGGAGGATAATGCAAGCCATAGGCCAAAGTTCAATATGCATATTCAAGATAGAAAACCAATTGGAAGACCTAGAAAGATTCATTTCTTAGATGAAGAGACAAGTGCAGATAGTGAATCCACGTATACTAGTGTGGTGGAAGCACCAATACATCAAACCTTCTAGGAAATTAGGAGGACTCCAGAAAATTAGGAGGACTCCAGAAAATAGTAGAGGGTCAAATGTTTGGGGAATTTAGGAAGGATGGGAAAATGTGGGCGAACTATTATGGGATGTGCAAAGGGGGCACCTGCTCCCTCGTTTTTTTCAACAAGGTCTCGTGTGGTTGGGAAGACTAGTCAAATGATGTGGTTTTGCAACACAGACATAATGCACACATGGGCCATTGATAAGAACATTGATCACCCTCCACACAAAGTCCCTTCAGTTTGGCGTGTGTGGCAGAGGGTACCAAACTCTCAAAAGATGAGGTCGATGCATTGCTTCTTGTTGCAGGTTGCAATTTGCAAATGAAGAAAGTGGAAGGAAAGATATCCTCCTCTACAATACAAGGAGTGAGCGAGGAGATTCAAAAGGAGGAAACAACAACAGCAAATGTCACATCTCGAGAGGGGCGACTCATGAGATCCTTCAAATGTGTTTGGTATGCCTTCTCCTCTTCTTCTGTGCGATCGCCTCCACTAGGCAATTAATGTGTCCTCATGTTTAATGTTCGTTTGAACTCCTCCTATTTCACTCAAGCATAAAAGCTTCATATATTAAGATGTGAAGTTTCAAAAGTAAAGAAATTTCTACAAATAGGTAAGAAAAAATAGCATACCTGGAATACAAATTGGCACAACAAGGTCATGGGCACCTTGTACCATCTTGACCTTGGCTTGTGCTTATCACATGCCGTAATGAGAGTTCAGCCCATTTTTGCTCCTCGTCTATGAGCTTATTGAGTACGGTGGTTGGGTTAGCAAGCCCAAACCTTTGCATTAAAAATATATCATGGGCCATCATTTGAGGCACATGCACGCGTGTAACTCTGCTTAAAGTACTTCATATAAGGTCAAAGACTAGCTACACTATAAAATACATGCAATAATTTTAGGTCAATTCACGAAGTCACCTGTTTAGGTTCGCTAGGTACATTAACTTAGCCTCCTCTTCCTTCGTTGTTGGTGATGACACGACAATGAACTAACGGATATCTTTCAGGGAATTTATCCCACCCTACAATCAAAGGCAAGATCAAACCAGCATAGGTAATGGAAAGAATAGAGTAAAACATTGAGATGGAGAGTACATACTTTTAAATATTGCATTAGTCCATGCAACCACCCTGTGGTTTCCATCCCATATGATAAGTTTCTTGTTATGAAGGTGTTTCCACCTCTGTGAATCCATCGTCTACAAATTACAGAAACACATAACACAATCGTTCATGTGTAAAAACCACAAAAATAAAATAGCATCAATAAAATAAAGATAAGGAGATATGCATACCGTCACATTGAAACGATGGGACTGATATGTCCAAAATCCATTAGCCCATTTTGCTTATTAAAACAGTGACACGGAACTCTTATTCAACACATAGCACAGAGTAACACATATATAAAATGAATGGCAACATTGCTCTTTGTTTCTTGTATTACTTCTAGAACCATTACAAGATCTCAATAGATTAACTGCTCAACATAAGGCTACAACTTCCTAAGAACTATGACTATGTTAGACTTCACATTATTGGCTATCAACTAGTTAATTGCAGCATGCAACCTCTACAACCTTAAAACTCATGCATCCTCTGAATCTTGCAATAGTGACCATCCATCCTTTTATTGATCTTGGAAATGACTACTCTGGTGGTTATAGCCCATCACCTTCACACTTGCAGTACCAAGGTGGTGCTCACAATGTGGAAGGTGGTCCGACTGAGTGATCTATTGCCACTAAGCCACTAGGTGCAACACTTGGTACGTTTGGTGCTAGAGCTTCTACTCCCAAACATGTTGTACCCTTTCCACCATTGGACGTGCCTCCTCTATCTTCTTCTAAAGTGTTGTCTTATACTCTTCCCAGTCTCTGGGCCTTTCTCTTCTAAGTTGATCTTCATTTTCCAGAAAGTGCCATCTCTATTTCTAGCACGTTCAGCTCATTGATTATGTCCATTTCAAACTTTGTGCTCCTCTAGATATTTTCCTTGCATTCTTTTGCCTGTGTCTTGGCCTTGTCTCTATCTTCAAAGGCCTCTTTCAAAATCTTTGCATATTCCTGGGAGGGTGTGGCATCCTACAATTCCTGGAGTAATTCCTTATTTCTTTCTGCTAGCTTTTGAGCCTCCTTCTCCCAGTGAACTACCTTCCAAGCAGTGGCCCTTTTCAAATAGTGTGATTTGCATTAACACCTTGAAGATTAACTTTGGCTTCAATAAGGGGTTTCCTACCTTGATAAACCCTTCATACTCTGCACACGACAAGGACTCAAGGATATTGATGTCAGTGAAAGGTTCAATGTCATCTTGTGGTTAAATAGGACATACCTCATGAAACAATTGTGGGGGAGATGGATTTGTTACCGGCATCTCCTCGGGGGTAAGAGTGTTAGTGGAAAAATTGAGATGGACTCCCTAGAAGGAACTCCACACAACCATCAATGGGAGAAGCAATAGACACAACAATCATTGGGTACTTACCAATGTTTCAATCTCATGTCCCTTGAAGCTCGATGTTGGAAGCTCCACCCCTCCGAACACCACCTCCACGCTATTACCCCACGAAGTCGCTCACACCACATATGCAAGGCAACCAACCTCTCACTCCCTCTCATACAAATGCATGCATGGAAGAGGCACATGTACTCTCTCTCTCTCTCTCTCTCTCTCTCTCTCTCTCTCTCTCCAAAGTACAAGAGCTCTCATAGCACAAAGGGGGATTGTGTCTTTCCATTATGAGAAATTACCTTATATACAAGTAGCCCTTATTCACACTTGGGTGCTCAAAAATTACTAACTAAGGCTGTGGGTGGCGAGTATCTCATAATGTACAACTAGCCCTTATTCACACTTGGGTGCTCAAAAAGTACTAACTAAGGCCGTGGGTGGCGAGTATCTCATAATGTACAACTTTTATAGTGCCTTTGCATAACACTTATTAGTCCTCAAATGGAGGAGCATATTTGTTAATCCAAAATGGGATTAACATCCCCCCTACCTGATGTAGGTTCTATCCTCAGAACCTATTATCGAGGTTGAAAGACCTAGTCACCGAACTCATGTTTGTAGAAGTTGCGACGTGATTAAAGCTTTTTTAGGGTTCTTCTAAAAGCTAAGTGTGATGTCCAGAACTCGGTGTTGACCATATCTTGAAATGTAATGTGCATGTAACCTAGAAGACACCTTAGGCGATGATAGTACAGCACCATGCCTCTTTCATTAGGACCTGTGTTCATGTCAAAGCGGAGCTATTCAGCTACAAATCCATCATATCATTCTTTAGGTTGATCTATAAGGACCACTATCAACTTCAAAAATCTGACTGTTACCACTATATCTGGATCTTGAATATGGTTCCAAACTCGTATCGAAGTGAGCATTTGCTACCTTTGACTTGCAATAGTTGATGGTACAAATTATAAAAAATTATAACAAACATGAGAATCTCGATGCTTGGCATCATGGAATTGTAATGGGGTCAGCCTCCGCTTGATAGGCATGTAGAGTGGATCAACCCTTTAGGTTGACAGGGAGCACTGATACTAATGACTTAACTCAAGAATTGATACTCCTTCGCCCCTTTGGTTGTATACCAAAATCCTCAATGTGGGGATTGATATCATCTATTATGATGGCCGTGTAACCCCCGCCCACATTTTCCCATGATGTACCTTCTCCTGCCATTGGTAACAGCTCCGCCAAACCGGGCATTGGTACACGGAGAGGATACAACACATAAGGTTGCCATCTTGGTGTCATTGTAGAATAGGCATCAGTAGGATTCTTCGGTTGGTTGCCTAATAATCAAATTGTTTAGGCTTTACACTTTACTTATCTAGATATTTATAACTCATTTTTACAAAAGCATAATTGTCCAACCAAATTAATTTGCTAACTATCTTCCACCAACGGTCCCATCTCCTCTGCAATGCTAATGAATTCTTGTTCCCCAACGAAATGTGAGAAACCAACTTCTTACACTAGCGATGCCATCATGATTTCTTTTGCCACACACATTTATACCTTTCTTGCTTTGGCATTTCGATCTACTTCTAATACCTTGGACACCATTTACTTTGTCCTAACCAATTAGTGCCTTTGATGTACATGCCCGTACATTATGTTTATGGATATACAGATGTGTATCACATAATAGATGTAGCTATTGCATGTAGCGATGCATATTGCAGGCATTGCTTTCTAGACGCAATTGCTTTTCAGACACACTATTGCACTCCTCTCCAATAGTGGGTGCCTTTAGCATGCTCCCACTAAAATGTGATGTGTTTGTGACCCTATGGTTATTTAGCTGCGGGAAAATATCATTAACACACTTCAAACTACCCAAGCAATAGCTTCTCCAACACACTCTAGGGAAGGAAATGTTGGAGGTTTGTGGATTTGACCTTATGCTACATGGAGTCCATTCCTGCACGTGATCCCATGGTTGGTAGGAACTCAATGCAATATCACCATTATATTGCCTAGAAATCTCCATGACCTTGATAACCTCTTTGACATTTAACAGAATCTTTGTTAATGTGTTTCCCTTCTTCATGCTCCAAAGATGCTGTTACCCTCTCCTATTACAAGTGTGGATGAAGTTGATGCACCAGTTTTGTTGTTATCTTGTAGAGGGCTGCATAAATCTATCATATTTGATTAAGTTAAAAGTCCTTTGGGTGGACTATCTAAGATGGCTATTGGTTGTGGGTTTGAGTTTAACGAAGTATCAAATATTACGGAGTAATTGGCTAAAGGATAGTCTTTAAGTATATAGAACTCCTCCCCCTAATGATTAGAGGTACGTTCTAGAGGGACACGCAACTCTTGGGACCCAATATTTACTATTGTTTGCAATCCATAGAATGACATGGGGCCTACTTGTTCTTGTAAGAACTTTGCACTCACGAGAACTCTCAAGGGGTTCACTCTTAAAAAACTTATGATGTCACGTGAGTGTACAAGAGGGGGGTTTTTTAAAATGAGGCATAAGCTTATAAAGTAGAGGTAAGGCCATGTATTTAGGCGGATATTAAATTTTAAATTTAAGTTAGGGGGAGGGGGCATCGGTATTACTTGCTTTCATGGTGAGTGTATGGTAATGATCTAATGATATCAAGAAATGATCACAACATGCTTTAATAATGATTCAAGTAGGTTATAGTGATTTACGATGATGATTTCCTAGTACTTTACATCTATTTCTTGGTAGCATGCATGAAGTATTTATGTTCTCTTAATAAGGTTTGAAGTAACATACTTTAATCTAAGAAAGGGGGGTGTGTAAATGATAGAGAAAAAACATAGATATAAGGAAGGGGGGTGACATAGCCATTTTAAAAGGTATCCTTATAAGCTTAAATAAGAGGTGTTATCATCTTATGAGCATCATATATAGGTTTTTTTAAAGGTGTTATCATCTTATAAGGAAGGGGGGTGACATAGCCATTTTAAAAGGTATCCTTATAAGCTTAAATAAGAGGTGTTATCATCTTATGAGCATCATATATAGGTTTTTTTAAAGGTTCATACACATAAGTGACGTCCCCATTTATTGTGGGTGAATCCCCCAGGCGAGAACTCAACCATTGGTGAAACATAGATTCTTCTTAGAAGATGGGAAGGAGATTGTGCAGCTCATTATAAAGAGAAGCAAAAAAGAGTGTCACAATAGATCTCTCTCTCTCTCTCTCTCTCTCTCTCTCTCTCTCTCTCTCTCTCTCTCTCTCTCTCTCTCTCTCTTACACACTCCACTATGATGATGGCATTTCATCCACCATAGCTCCATGTATGATCTAGCGACAATGGATGCCAACATCTCCATGCGTGATACACTATAACTTGTGGGCTTAGAAACTCTTTAACAAAGTTGAGGTTGAGAAGACTTTTCCTTAAGAACTCAATTTTGTTTTCAGTGAGACGAGAAAATACCTTTATGAAAAGGAAAAAAAACAATAAAATTATCTTTAGAAAAGTGTGTGTGTGTGTGTGTGTGTACATATATATCTTTGTGTGCGTATATATATATATATATGTACACACACACACACATATATATACATAGACCACCACACAAACTTCAACACCCATATGTGTGACACAAGATACAAAAACCCAAAAGAAAATTCAATCTTGTCACATGGATAAACATAGTAAAAAGCTGACAAACCAAAGGAAGTCAGAGAATGAAACAAGTTCTAGTACATCACTAAGTGAGGATGAGACAAGTTCTTACTCTTCGCCCAATGCATCACATAGACCAATCAAGAAACTAGATCCCACCCAACCACCCCAAATGGATAATAATGATCACATGACATATGCAGAATGCAACAAACGAGCTCAAGAGTGCATGCTTAGCATGGTTGAATGTCTTATAGAGTCACCGGTTGTGATTGAGCCTCATAATGCCAAAAGTAAAACAGCAACCAAGATACAAAACCTAGAGAAGTACCGCTTTCCCTTTCAAGAGAAAGACATACTCTCTACAGAAGAGTCATTTGAAACAGACTGTATGAACTATAGGCTTGAGAACGCACGTACGAAATTTGATAATTCCCTTACAAGATTAAAATAGTCTCTCAAAACCTCATACGAAGGAATGCTCTTCTCTCATTATCATGATAAAGCCAGCATAATATCAACACTTGCACCTTTAATGGATCAACCTGAGTTATACAAGGACATAACAAACTACATAAAATAGGACTGTCAGGATTTGCAAGTTTCCAAACAGCCCTCATTAAGAATTGTCAGAGGGCCAAGTGTGCCATTGTACGCATTGGGTACTTTTGAAAAAGTTGAGACCCAAATAGACGATGAAAGTGAATGGGAATATGAAACAGACACAGGATCTAAAGCTAAAACACTAACTGAAACACCCATGGCTCCTTTGGAAGATTCTATCATGATATGGTTGGATTTTCCTACAGGCAATGATGTTCAGCGCAAGCGCGCATTGATTAGCCCTCGAGCAAGTAATAACATCATGACAATAAACACTTGGGGGTCATTGGGACAACCTAAACTCACCCTGACAATTTCATGTCACCCTAGATTCCCTTGAGTATGATATCATCATTAACGGATCTTGGATAAGTGAATCGTTGTATTCACTAGATGAATCCATGCAAATAGTCACCTTGAACACTCCTGCAAGCACTGTACAATTGCTATTAATAACGGGAGGAAGAAACCTTACAGGAGCTAGAACTTCCAACAGATCTTACTGAAAAGATCCCTAGGATTTTGGTTGGATTGGAAATTTCAAATGAAATCACCATAGCTCAAGCACAGCTTTATCCAAAATGAGAACACAATCTCATGACCCTCGAGCTATGGGATTTGTTAGGTCAACCAACACTCATGGCACATCCTGAAAGGATTACCTTTACACAAGAATTGACCATGCCATGTCTAGGGTACTTTGAACATAAAATGTATATTGACACTAACCCCCTCACTTGCAAGTTTTTTGTGGTTGAGTATGTGTTGGAAGCAGATTTGATCTTGGGGTATAAATGGACTATTGCTGCACAAGCACCACTGTGCTTTGCTACAATACCATACTGCGAGGAAGAGGATCCAACTTTAATGGATATCTATGATGTTGAATGCAAAAGGATACAAGCCTCTTTCACAAAAGCCCCTTTACACAATGACCTACCATCTGCATCAACAACCAACTCCGATAAAGCCTCTACTCCATCAACCCCATCCTCACTTATGAAGTTCGATGCCAAAACCTTGCAATCAGCAGCTATTCCTGAAGAATTTCCCAGAGCCCAACCATCTAACTCTAACAGGGAACTCAAAGGAAAGGCCTCGACTCCTATGCATCTTCATCGATAAACCTCACCAAAGGAGACAACCACATGATCAAAGGTCTTATCGTCGAAAACCACTCCAAAAGAGACTCTAACCTCATCATCAACAATGCCAATGGGTCTCAAACCTGCAGCCTCAGTACCAACCAAAGTCAAGGACGGCCCCAAACCTTCCACATCACCCTAAAAGAAAACTCCACCACAACAACCACAATCAAGATATCTTAATAGTATCAAAATGTGGATGGAAAAGCAGCTACTTGTAGCTCAAGGCTACTATGAAGGTGCCAATCAAATTTGGGTGCCTCGACAGTCAAAACCTCTTCCTCAATGCAACACTCAAATGCAAAGGAAGAACAAGAGTACTCCACAACACTGTCCACAAAAGCCTATGCAAGTTCCTCAAAGAACTTCACCAATGCAACAAGTGTGGATACCAAAAACATTACTGCAAGCACAGGGTACTACCAAAGAAATACCAAAGCTTGGGTCCCCAAGCGCATCACAAAGTCCCCTAAGCTCACACAAAGAAGGAAGCCTCAACACCCAGCACATCGGCAACCAAATTACAGGGTTCATCAAAGATGGGTGCCTGTGCATGTACTTCAACAACAAGGATACTATGATGGTAAGTCCATCATATGGTTGCCAAAATCAAACAATGTGAAGAAAACCTCACCATCGACTTCAACCCCAACAATTTCACCTATAGTTCGACAAGAATGGAGACCCAAGAAACAGCAAGCAAATCCCTCAACCACTCTCGTGCATCCAACACCAACACAAAAGCTTGTGTTCAAGCAAACAATCAGCAGTCTTCCCTACTGCCTTGACATCATTTTAGCAATAACTTCAAGATCAAACACTGAGACTTAAGAGCACATCAAGAACAAAATAACAATGCTCTTGTCACCCCTCAGGAAATGATAAATGATCCATCCTAAGCAAGTGTAAACACGATTGTAAAGTCACGGCCCATGTCAATCTTTGCAACTTCACGTCATGACTTTCACGTCTACTATTTCACGTCATGACTTTCACGTCTATAGTTTTATGTCTGCTATTTCATGTCATGACTTTCACGTCTATAGTTTCATGTCTGCTATTTCATGTCATGACTTTCATGTCTGTTATTTCACATCATGACTTTCACGTCTGCTATTTCACGTCATGACTTTCACGTCTACTATTTCACATCATGACTTTTACATTTGCTATTTCACGTCATGACTTTCCATCTACAGTTTCACATCTACTATTTCATATCATGACTTTCACGTCTACTATTTCACGTCATGACTTTCACGTTTGCAGTTTCACGTCTGCTATTTCACGGCAAGACTTACACGTCTTAGATCTTCATATCATGACTTTCACGTCTACTTTTTCACGTCTACAGTTTCACGTCTACTATTTCATGACAAGACTTTCACGTTTATAATTTCACGTCATGACTTTCACATCTTCATCACTTTCACGTCATGACATTCACGTCTGCACTTTCACGTCTCAGTGTTTCACGTCTTAGCAGTTCACGTGAAAAAAAAATGATGAGGTCAAATTTACAAATTCAAGGAGTCCATCTCAAGGCTTAAGAGCCTACACTTTTACGATTTAAGTCTCATAGATTAAGCCATATCACACAATAGCCACTATATATTTGTTAAGCTTATTTACTATTCTTTTGGCTAAATTAATGTAGCAGCTGCTCCATGAGTACATATCCATATTCATGTACTGGAGAACATTTGCACCAATGCCTCACCAGGCATAACTTTCAGGTACATCTCTGGGATGGGGGGGCCATGGTGGGTGAAAGCCTGGTCAATGGTACAACCCATCGTCTGGAATTTTTCTTCAAATTATAAACCTCTCCAAACGATGCCACCATCTTTACAAATCAATGATCTTCAATCCTTAGTGAAGTATCTATATTAGCCTCGCAAGTTGACGTAATTCTTTCAATCCTCTCAAACAAGTGGCTGCTTCAACACAAAGCAGTTCAATACGAGTCTATATGACTCAATTCTTATACTTCATGAAAATTTGCTTCTAAGAGCACTGAAATATACATAAAAACATAAAAATCACGTAGGCAGAAGAAGACAGGATCAGGTCCTACTCAACAACATTTGACAAGAATCCTGCCACACAAAGGGACATCATCTCACAAGCCAATTATTTCAAACGATGAATGTCACTTCAATGAATCTCCTTACATCAAGAAGTCACGATAGATACACCAAAGGGTCATACATTCAAGATATCAAGCAATAGTGTCCAAAGCTACAACTTGGATGGGCACTCGTAATGGTGTGACGGAGTATTTATGGTAATTCCCACTTCAAGAGCATGTGGTAGCAAGTTAGGATGAAGTCCTAAGTGATGTACTTCATGGATATATTATGAGAGTAGTCATTGTGATAGCATTAGGCCTCTTATGAGCCTAAAGTACACGGCTGACCATAGTTTAAGTGAGTGTGAACACTTATGGCCATGTATATAAGTGAATTTCTCTCATAATACAAGATACTCTCCCATTGTGCAATTGAGCCTTGCTCTTGCTAATCTCTCTCCCTAATGCATGCTAGTGAGTGTGTGTGAGTGAAGTGAGGTGAGAGGAGGGACAAGGACCCGTAGTCCCCAACGCAGCAGTGTGACAATGCTCGCGGGAGACACGGTGGAATTTCTTCTCAAGGAGTTGTAGAGCTTGGAGACCTCAAGGGTTATGAGTTCGGCCATTGGAAAGATCCTCACGACAGTCGCGGTTCACCAGGTAAGCTCTTTTTGGATGTGTTTCAGAGACGGTTAGGGTGAGCCTTAACACATGCTACCTTGCACACAAGAGAGAAAGAAGAGAAGAAAGATGCATGCAAGAGTCGAGTCTAAAGAGTTGCACTTGGCCAACCCTATGAGGGTTAACTCCTCGATGTAAAGCTGCTAGGGGCTCACTCCACCTTTTCATGTGTCACCCAAGAAAAGATCCAAATGCTAGGTAGAGAGAAAGAAGGAGGGAGCTATGGAGATCTCAACCTCAACTTCATGCAAAAGGGACATGGTAGATAGAAAAGAGAAGGTAAAGAAGAAGAGAAAGGAGAGCATTACCATCTCTTCTACATACACCAATAATCTAACGTGCAAGCAAGAAAGAACACAAGCTAACATGCAACCACAAGCTCAAATGAGAAATAGAGAGAGAAGGCAAACTCAAGTGAGACAAATGGGATTGTCCCTTTTCATATTCCATAAAGTGGTTTATGTACATGAGCTCATATTTATAATGTCTGGCCGCCCATTTACAATTGGGGGCCCAAAACTAGTCTTCCTAGTTTCTCTAGCTCTATGTACATCTATTCCTCACATGACCGGCATTACACAAGCCGTAAGCTCGGTCATCCCATGTCTCTTTTACAATCAACGCTTAGCACGGTGACAAAAAGATAAATTACAAAGGTGTAGCCATGCACAAGGTAATGTTAACTGGAGTGGTTAACATAGCCCCTCCCTAATGCAAATCTATCCTCGGAGCTGGCTGGTTCTATTGATAATAGATCAAATAGGTTCTGATGAAATCGTGGCGCGAGCTTGGATCAGGGAGGCTCGATGGAAGACTTTGCAACTCATCCAAAAAGTGGTCTCCATCATATCTTCAAAAGTTTGTAGGCGCCAAGCGGGCATCCACATAATGCGCTCGTAGTAGCCGAAGATCTACTTGAGGGTGGGCCCTTTGTTGATGTTGAAGGCTAGACCCACGCGCCTTCAAAGTAATGGTCCCATTCAGGAAACGACTCCAACAGCGTAATGATCAGATTGAAGAAGTGAATGGTTACGATCACGACTGGGTCGGGGACTTGGTCGTAGCGGGCAGATGAATTCGTGGAAGCGTCAGACCATAATTTCTTTGATGCGAGGATGCTGGGCTGATGAGGGAAGCGAACCACGGAAAGTTGAACTTGAGTTTAGGGTTCCTCTTCTGCTCATCAATCATGAAAGACGTTCCATTCCCAACGTCAGCAAATCGGGAGGTAGTCGAGGCTGATCCTAAGTGCGTGAGGCACGTTATAGTACGTCTCCCATATAAAAGGTTTGGCGAGAAAGGGTCACCTCTAGGCCGGCTACTCACCCATGAGTTCAAACAATATGGGGCGAGCAGTGGTGGGTGGCTGTGGTGGTATCCGCCCGGCTCCTTGGGGGATGTTCGCGCCTCTATTGATGATGCTTCGCATTGAGGTATGGTCGCAGGACGTAGATGTCCATGTGATCGGTGAGGCGGGTGATAGGCTCTTCCTGGAGTTGTCGACCGAGAAAGATCTAGATGGCCTGCTCAAACTCCATGCAGTTGAGTGGGTTGAGCAGAGGGTCAACCTCCTCACGCTCCAAGGGTGGCGGCAGGGGCAAGATCGCCCCTTCTTTGAGAGGTTGTCAATGGAGGATTGTTGAGTTGGTGATGGGGGTGGAGGGGTTGTCGATAATGAGGGTCTTGTGGGGAGGCTAGCATCGAGGGTGGGGGTTTAGCAAAAGTGGAGGGGAGATCACGGAGCGCAGTGTGCATTCCTAACTGAAGTGATAAAGAAGGAGGTGATGGGGGTGGGGTGGGAAAATGGATGGGGGGAGAAGAGGGTTATTCCTAGAAAAGAGGGAGGGTTGAGGTGCCACATGGGGGTGGTGATGGTGGGGGTTGGTTACTGGTAGGGGCGGGGGAGAAGAGGGTTGTTGGGGTGGGGGTGGCAGACTACCTTGGCCATCGTCTCCTCCATCGTTATCATCCAGGACCAAACCAGCATCAACGGCATCTGCGGGGCCGTGGGCATGAAAGAAGGCCACTGCGCGGCGGCAGCATCTTCATCGGCGAAGAAGTCCAATGGGAAGGCAACATGTGTATCATCAAACTAGTAGATGCTAGTTGCTGCCATCACTTCAGCTCTGGTTGAAACATCTAGTACAAAAGAAGTAAGCCCTTGGCAAAGTAAGGGGGAAGAGAATTCGCTCAAAGAGAAAGATATGCACTGTTTACGACACGCCAACAAATAGTGAAGCACCCTTAAGGAGATCTGAGAGGGGTGAGGGTAAGGGCATAAGCTATCTAGGATGGATAGATCAATGGGCTCGGCTAGGTCTGAGGCGAAGCCGAAGTGCAAAAGCTGACACCAACCTGGTAGGGTTTCTTAGAGAGGATGTTGGGGGAGTTCAAAAAAGTCATGGGGGTGGTGGAAAGATGTTGAAATATACAAGTGAATAGGGTGTGTGCGGGAACAAGCCCTTGGTTATTTAGAGGCTATAAAAGAGAATGTGTAAATGTGAAAGAACCTGTGAAAAGGTGAGAAGAATCTACTGGGAGAGAATAAAGGGTAGCATGAGAAGATTTAGGAAGTGTGGAGATATTCTAGGAGATATTCTGGGAAAAGTGAGAGGTGGAGAGAATCAAGCAAAAGAGGTGGAGATATTCTGGGAGAGGTGGAGAGAATCAAGGAGAAATCAGTGGGATTAGATGCTTGGATGTAAACTCTATAAATTGAGGCCTACAAGCTAGTGAAGACAAAATTCAATTTCATCAAGTCTATAGTGAGATCCAAGCTCTTCATCAAATCTACAGGTGACTTTGGTAAAACAGAGATTAAGCTTTCAATATTTGGTCAAATCTTGTGTTTCTTGGCTTAATCCTCTACTAGATTCATTGCTATTGATGGCTTTGAAAGCATTTGAACTCATTTCAAGTCTAAGGCACCAGATCTGGACTCCCCGCATACTCTGTTTTTTGTACACAAAATAGTGGATTAATTTGCTAATTAGTGATTATTCAGTGCTAATCATTGTATTTTGGTGCAATTGAGGGTTCAAATTAACCATTAGGTATTTGATACAGATCCCTATAACTTTAGATTGCAATTCGGAGTTGGTTTGATACTCCAACCATTCCGTACAAATTGGTTACCCTTGATTTAATGTAATTTTTGGTGATTTTATGCTGATAAATTTGTTGTAATCATCTCTTAAACACTAGATTGAGTTGTAAAAGGGTAGACACTACCCTTGAATCTTGAAATTGGATCAAGAGGTAAGACCCCCTTCACATCACCATGAGTATAGCACAAGAAATAGCCAAATTTAATGGGAAGCAGTTTTACACATGGCAGACAAAAACCATGTATTTGCTCATGAGAAAAAATCTGTGGGGGTTAGTTGAGGGAAGAGATAAATGTCCAGAGAGAGGGGAAAATGAGTGGAAGAGCAAGAATGAAAAAGCATTGGGGCTTATTACACTCAGTTTAAATGATGAAATCATTCATCACATCACAGGGATACCAATGGGCAAAAGATGCATGGGGTGAACTCAATAAATTATTTGCACACAAGCAAAAAATTCAAAGATAAATCTGTTAATGCAATTCTACAAATTGGATATGAAGGAAAGTGAACCTTTAATCACACACTTGAACAGATATAAAAGCATTAAGCAACAACTGACAGCTATTGGCAAAAGGTAGAAGATGATGAGGCACTAGTTGTACTTTTGAAGAGTGTGGACAAAGGATAATATGAAAACATTGTAGCAACACTAAAGAATGTACTTGAATTGAAGCTACACGAGATAGAAGCAGCTCTACTAGAGCAAGAGAGTAGAGGCAAAGAGAAGAAATGGCTCGACTCAACAGCAGGAGAAGAAAAAGCATTCTTCACCTGACGAGGAGGATTCTCTCGAGGACGAGGACGAGGAAGAGGCAGAGTAGGAGGAAGGACCTTCACTTGCCACAAATCTGGAAAGCCAGGACACATGGCAAGAGACTGCTACAGCAAACCCAGTGGAGAAGGAACGACATCAGCAAACTTCATGGAGGCTCCAAAGAAAGTGGAGTCGGATCATCTTTTCTGAGAGAGAGAGAGAGAGAGAGAGAGAGAGAGAGAGAGAGAGAGAGAGAGAGAGAGAGAGAGAGAGAGAGAGAGACCCCACAACCCAATGTAACGTGCCCCAACAAAGTAAAACCACCTCCGATTATGTAGGCCACATGGTAGATAGATGTATGTGTGAGCACTTTAGTCAAGGTCGCAGGCACTTATAGTAGCCTTGGACACATAGAGAGAGAGAGTGTCAAGGACTATGGAGTTTAGGGACTTGAGGCACTGGTCACGGGCTATCAAGTAAGAGAGAAACTTGGTACAGGGTCCAGGTGTGCTAAGTTAACTTGAGGGAAGGTGTGCTAAGTTAACTTGAGGGAAGGTGTGCTAGGCACTGGTCGCGGACTATCAAGTAAGAGGGAAACTTGGTATAGGGTCCAGGTGTACTAGAGAGTATTCACTTGAGGGGAGGTGTTGAAATATACAAGTGAATAGGGTGTGTGCGAGAACAAGCCCTTGGTTTGAGACTGTAAAAGAGAATGTGTAAATGTGAAAGAACCTATGAAAAGGTGAGAAGAATCTACTGGGAGAGAATAAAGGGTAGCATGAGAAGATTTAGGAAGTGTGGAGATATTCTGGGAAAAGTGAGAGGTGGAGAGAATCAAGCAAAAGAGGTGGAGATATTTTGGGAGAGGTGGAGAGAATCAAGGAGAAATCAGTGGGATTAGATGCTTGGATGTAAACTCTATAAATTGAGGCATTGCCGTAATGAGAATTTGCTCGTTTTTTATTATCCATGCCTACATTAAGCTATTTGCTAATTACAATTATGTCTTAATTATTTATCCATGCCTACATTAAGCTATTTTCTAATTACTCACTAATTATATCTTAATTATTTACTAATCACTTTGTTAATGATGTTGATTCTAGTGTTTGATCCACCATAGCTCATCACATTGCTCTAATTTCAACAAAAGAGAGACGGCCCCTAGAAGAAGAAATGGGGTATGAGGGTGAGAGTGTCAATGACTCTATGGAGTTTAGGGACTTGAGGCACTGGTCGCGGGCTATCAAGTAAGAGAGAAACTTGGTACAGGGTCCAGGTGTGCTAAGTTAACTTGAGGGAAGGTGTGCTAGGCACTGGTCGCGGACTATCAAGTAAGAGGGAAACTTGGTATAGGGTCCGGGTGTACTAGAGAGTATTCACTTGAGGGGAGGTGTTGAAATATACAAGTGAATAGGGTGTGTGCAGGAACAAGCCCTTGGTTAGAGGCTGTAAAAGAGAATGTGTAAATGTGAAAGAACCTGTGAAAAGGTGAGAAGAATCTACTGGGAGAGAATAAAGGGTAGCATGAGAAGATTTAGGAAGTGTGGAGATATTCTGGGAGATATTCTGGGAAAAGTGAGAGGTGGAGAGAATCAAGCAAAAGAGGTGGAGATATTCTGGGAGAGGTGAAGAGAATCAAGGAGAAATCAGTGGGATTAGATGCTTGGATGTAAACTCTATAAATTGAGGCATTGCCGTAATGAGAATTTGCTGGTTTTTTATTATCCATGCCTACATTAAGCTATTTGCTAATTACTCATTAATTATGTCTTAATTATTTACTAATCACTTTGTTAATGATGTTGATTCTAGTGTTTGATCCACCAACATGTTGTGAACCGCCTTAGCACGTCACGTCATGAAACGCGCAGAAACATTTCATGTTGTGAACCGCCTTAGCACGTCACGTCATGAAACACGCAGAAACATTTCATGTCGTGAACCACCTTAGCACTTCACACAGTGAAACAATTCAACTGGTTCACGTCGTGAACTGCCTTTACCACTTCACCCCGTGAAACGGTCACAAGCCTTTCACCAACCGTAAGTTGACATGTAGCATTCCCATTTAAGCCAGCCGCCTTGAACGATGCCTAAATCATTAAAGCTTCTTTTTTTCCTTTTTTGTGCATTTTTCTTCGTCGTCCGACTTATGTTCGTGTTGCATTTTTTCTTCATTGCCTTGCATTTGTGTTCATCGCCTGCTTTCTTGCAAGATTATGTTCAAGGGGTCTTCCCTCTTTTATTGCTTGCGACCTTTGATCTTAGGTAGGAGCTTGTCTTCCAACTTTGATTGTTTAATTTATTTTGAATAATAGAACTATGGAACATGCAAACAATTAAATGCATTCTTCATCCGTCCATCTGCATATGTTCTTCCTTCTATTTTGGGTTGCTATAATCCATATTCAATTTGCATGAAAAGTTGTCTCATCACCCTTAAATCACCTCACAAGGGCAAGAGCCTTCTTAACCTGTGCAATAGTAGTCTATTATTTCACAGATTCCACACCAACCCTTCCGTAGGACTAACACTGCACTTAATCGCATTCCGATGCTTGTTGGGACATGCCATAGCTACATGCTAACACTTAAACTCAAAAACATTACACAAAACCTTGCTATTTCACGGATTTATAACCTGCTTCTTCATAGGTTAAGCCTTTGACGGCTTAAGCCCTTCATGGGTTAAGCCCTTCACGCACTAACCCTTAACGCGCCAACTCTTCACGAGCTAACACTTCACGGCTGCTGAAGCCTTCACACTTGCACCTTCACGATTTAAACTCTCACGTCTGTAACTTCACGTCTTAAACACTACTTCCCGACCAACACATTCTATTATTGCTCACCCCACTAACATATATCACACACACACACACCCCAAAAAAAAGGAGGGGACCATAAGCTTACCAGTCGTCTCGTTATTACTAACGCTCTTTCCAATGTTACAGATGGCCTCCTTCGCTACACCAGAACCAGAAGTTGAAGAGACTCCGGACGTAACCCAAACCAATACCACCACAAGGTCACCCTGTTAACCCTCATCAGACACCTCTCCAGCGTCATTGTATATTTCACGTGTGTGATCGCCACTTGTCTATTAAAGGCACACCACGGGATTAATAATGGATATTGTATTCTTAGATTAGGTGTTTGCATAAGCTTAGGCAGCCGTGAATAGCCATGGACCTATTTTTAAGTATGGCTACCCAAGGTGTGAAGGATATGGACCAAGATAAGGGTCATTGTGTATACTCACCATTCATTCTTTTATACTAATTTAAGAGAGTGCTCTACCTCTCCATACTCTTATTCTATTGCTTTCTTGCTTGCCTCTTGCATGTTTGAGCTCTTGTGTGCTTGCTTGCATGTGTGTGGGAGAGTGAGAGAGGAGGGTCGAGCTTCCATTGGAGTGCAGCGGGCAGTGTTGGAGCAGAGCTAGGAGTGTGGTTGCACGCGGCAACAAGCTCTCCTACGATAATCCGAGCACAAGTAATCAACGAGGTGAGTGACACATCTTGTTTATACAATTATAGGCTAGGTTATGGTAGATTAACCTTTCGATTTGAGCTGTGTATGCTCCCAAGTGCAGTGAGCAAGGTCCCACGACATTGGCTAGTTCCTGCACTCTTTCTATGGTGTAAGGGCTTCCCAATAAGTGATTCTATTCTTACTCTGATTTAACACACAACTAAGGCATCGGAGTCTTGGAGCATACTAAGGAATTAGAATGAGACCCAAAATCAGGCTAGGATTCAAAACCTGGAGAATCAGCTTATTTGCTGGTTGAGGGAGAAGCTGTGAAGAATTTTTATGATGTAGATCAAAAACCTATGGGATCAAATGGTTGCTATGGGGATTACAAACACCAATGAGGAACTAGCCCGAAGGTGAATCCGAAATCTTCCACAAAAGTATGATTGCTTCGTTATGGCACTAAACACTCAGGTTAGAGTACCACCTCTATCATTTGAAGAATTTAAGGCTATGTTGCTTAAGGAGGAGATGTGGCTAAAGGCCCATGAAAACTAAAGCAGAAATTCTAAGATGCTACCAGTAAAATGGTCGGTAAAGGAGTAAGGTATAACAATTTGTATGAGCTGAGTGTCCTTACAAATGATTGCAGATAAGGCACGAGCGATTTGGTCACATCGGATTTACAGTAGCAAAGGAGATGCAAAAAAAGGGAAATGGTACCTACTTTGCCTCTATTTTCAAAATTGTAGAAACCATTTGAGGCTTGTATGATAGGCAAGAAATAGCGCAAGGCATTTCCACATGAGAGTAGCAATAGGGCAAAGACTCCTCTAGAGCTAGTACATGCTAATCTATGTGGTAAGATGTCTACTACTACATTAGGGGGATCTTCTTACTTTATGATGTTAAATGATTACAGTAGGAAGATGTAGGTTTATTTTCTTTGGGAGGATAAGGCTAAAGCTTTTGGCAAGTTTAAACAGTGACATAAGCTTGCAGAGAATGAGACAGGAAAGAAGAGGTGAAAAAGTTTCATATACAGATCAAGGAGGAGAATTCCTTTCAAAAATAAAATTTAATATCTTCTACAAGGAGAATGGCATCAAGAACCAACTCACAACTACTCACACACCTCAGTAAAATAGTGTTGTAGAATACCATAATCGGACCATCGTGGAGATGGCGCAATGCATGCTAAAAGGGAAAGGGTTAGAAGACACTTTTTGGGCTGAAGCAGTAAGCACAGTAGTTTATATCCTCAATCAGAGCTACACAAAGGCACTCAAGGATATCACATTATAAGAGGCCTACTCTGGTAAGAAACCTTTAGTGTCTCATTTCAGAACATTTGGATATGAATGTTGTGTGTATATAACAGATGCATCTAGAAAGAAGCTTGACACAAAAGCAAGAAGTGTATCTTTCTTGGATACAGTCAAGAGTCAAAGGCTTATCGACTCTATGATACAAAGGTGAAGAAGATAATCACTAGTCAAGATGTGGTGTTTGTGGAGTCGCCACACTCAGTGGAGGAGAAAGATCCATCCACTCTATCATCAACCAGAGACATAATACACCATGAGCCCAACCCACTAGCTAGATTTTCTTTTAAGGAGGAGGAGTTTTCAGAGGATGAAGACTCATAAACACCACACCAACCTACTCTTGTACCACATGAAAAGCCAGATTTCCTCTTAAGGAGGAGGATTTTTCAGAGGATGAATACTCTCACACACCACACCAGGACATTACTGCACCACACGGAAAGCCACTTCCAAAGTGGGCACAATATCTCTTTGATGAGGGCAAACCCAGTATCTGAGATTCTAAAAGCTTGAATGGTCCATGCATATCAAGGAGAATAGAGGAAGAGAGTAGAGTATCTAATCTCATTGTCAACATGGCCTTAATGGGGCTAAGATAATGGGAATAGTGAAGGAGAAATAATCCACCATGAGCCCAACCCACCAGCCAAATTTTCTCTTAAGGAGAAGGAGTTTTTAGAGGGCAAAGACTCTCACACACCACACTAACCTATTGTTGTACCACACGAAAAGCTAGATTTTCTCTTAATAAGGAGGAGGAGTTTTTAGAGGATGAATACTCTACACACCACACCAAGATGTTGCTACACCACACGGAAAGCCACTTTCAAAGTGGGCACAATAGCTCTTTGATGAGCACAAACCTAGTATCTGAGATGCTAGAATCTTGAATGGACCATGCATATCAAGGAGAATAGAGGAAGAGAGAAGAGTATCTAATCTCATTAACATGGTCTTGATTGGTTGAGATAATAGGAATGGTGAAGGAGCTAGCCACCTTGGACGAAGCCTTAGTACATCCAAAGTGGAAAGCTGTGATGATGTGTGAGTATGAAAGCATCATAAAGAACCACATGTGGGAGCTAGTTGACCGACCATCGCCAAACGGAAAGGTAATTGGTACCAAATGGGTTTGGAAAGCTAAGTATAAGGTTGATGGCTCACTTGAAAAATACAAAGCTAGTTGGTTGCACATGTATTTTCACAGGTGGAGGATTTTGATTTTGTTGATTGTTCCCATAGCTTGCATGTTAACTATGAGGGCGGGACTTACCTTGTGGTTGATCATAAACAAGCTAGTCTTTCTCATGGACATTTCTGAATAGATATCTCAAGGGAGAGGTATATGTAGCTTAGTCACCAGGTTTTGAGATGCCCGGATCAAAAAACAAAGTTTATAGGCTAAAGATGGCATTTTATGGGTTGAAACGAGTGGGCATGGTATGACAAGATAGACCAAATTTTTAAAAAAGATTGGGTTTACTATCTGAAGTACTTCGATGCTAACTTGTATGTTTTAAAATGGCATAGCAAGATTTCTTTGGTTGTCATGTATGTAGATGACTTAAACATTCCAAGTGACAATGAAGAAATGATCCAATAGACAATGGGGACATGCTGAGCTGTGATTTTGAGATGACAAACTTGGGTCTTATGCACTTCTATTTGGGGATTGAGGTCTGGTAGGAGTCAAACAAGATCTTCATATCATAGCAGAAGTATGCTTGGGAGATTCTCATAACATTTGGGATGACTAACTACAAACCTGTGGTGTCAATGCCTGTGGAGGTGTATGTGAAGCTTTCTATAGAAGATTCTTTATCATTAGTAGACATCAAGAAGTATAGGAAGCTAGTGGGGAGTTTCATTTTACTGACTAACACTAGACTTAATATTATCAGGTTCACAGTTGGTGTTTTGATCAAGTTTTCCAATAAGCCACAAGAGAGTCATTGGAAGTAAGGGATGTGAGTACTTAGGTACATTAGAGGTACTCTTGAGTATGACATCACTTACAATGCAAGTGGCACTCTTATGGGTTACTATTATTTATATTGGCCAAGAGATTGTGATTCTAGGAAATCAGTTTTTAGGTATTGTTTTTTTCTTGGTTCTAGTGCTTTCTCTTGGACTAGCAAGAAGCAGCCTACAGTGACACTTTCTTCCAGAAGCCGAGTATAAGACAGCGTGTTTTACTGTTTGTGAAGCAGTATGAATGAGGAGGATTTTAGTGGACATGGGAGTTTAGATTAATGGGACTATGGTCTTGCAATGCGATAACTAGAGTTACATGGCTATTGCCAAGAGCCCTGTGTTTTATGCTCGAACGAAGCACATTGAGATTCACTATCATTATGTGCGAGAGCTAAGATTGAGGATGATATAGTGGAGTTGAAGTACTGTTATACATACCAAAACTGCGTCGACATCTTCACCAAGACTCTTGGGAATGATCAACTCACTTGGCATCTTCACCAAGGCTCTTGGGAAGAATCTACTCACTTGGCATCTTCATTGACTTGGCATTAGACTAAGAACATAATCTATCTTCGAGAAGACATTAATGAGAGGTATTAGTATACACTCAATACCCGCCTCTCAGCATGTATCTCACATCTATGTTTGGTGCACATTTGTAAAGGCCCCCATTATGAGGAGAAGCCATTGATGCATATGTCTTTGATGGGAACCTCGACTTAGACCGGGCCAGGAAGGGGGTCCAAGAGTGGGAGCCCCTGGCTCGACCATATAGGTTCATTATTAGTTGACAATGGTTGATTGGCCGTGTTTTGAGGTCGGTGATTATGTCTATACCATGTAACCTCCCGCGTTGTATATGCATATCACACCACATACTGCAACATTATATATGGACATAGTTATCGCAAGCCAAGGTATCCAATGCTTATGAGTATCCAAACCCTCTCCACTTTGTACTTCCTCCATCCAAAGTCTATCTAGATTACCATCTCAGCTCTACTTGTGAGAGTGCATGGGTGGACTGCATAGCACCATCATATTGTACCTATCTCAAAATTTTAAATTCTCTATCTATTGTACTTTATTTTGCTATCTATCTTTCCACTGTGCTATATTCTTATAATAAGACTATGCGCTATAGAGTCTTATGCAATAGACTCTATATATAGAGTCTTGTACATAGGACAATGCACAAAGTCTTATGCATAGAGTATTATGCACAAGACTATGCATAATACTCTATGCGTAAGACAATGCACAGAGTCTTATGCATAAGACTATGCATAGAGTATAGACTATGCATAATACTCTATGCATATAGTATTATTATGCATAAGAATGTGCATGACTCTACAGAATCTATGCATAAAACTACATAAAAAAGACTCTTATGCATAAGACTGCACAGAGTCTTATGCATAGTCTTCTGTATAGAGAATTATGCATAAGACTGCATAGAGTCTTATGTATAAAAGACTATGCAATAGACTCTTATGCATAATAATCTTTATATAGTATTATGTATAAAACTACACAAAAGACTCTTATGCATAGAGTCCAATGTATAAGACTGCATAGACAAGTATGTAATAGACTCTATGAATAATACTATTTTGAAACAAAGTTTTTCCAAGTACCCAAGGGTGCAATAGCAAAGAGAAAAAAATGAAGAGATCTTAAGGAAGATTTTAAAAACTTGGAAAAACAAAATACATAAGAGGATACATAAGAAATACATGCATACATAACTCCATCATAAAGAGATCATGGATACAAAAAGAAAATGATCATAATGGTCTTTGCTTAGTGTGGCATATATAGAGACCATAAAGAAGAAACAAGACTATGCAATAGAACCCATGCAAGACTATGCATAGAGTCTTGTACATAAGACTCTTTTTACAAAGGTAAAATTTTGTTTTAATTATTTGGCACAAATAACTAAGATCCCTCTTACTAAGCAATAAGTTTAATTGAGTATGAAAAATAGTGTTCCAGTGTGCAAGGTAACATAAACAAATCTATAAATATAGAAAAAAAATTAAGTAAAATTAACAAGAATCATGTGCATAAATTAATGAGAAAGCCCTTGTGTACACATGATTGTACACACCTACATTTAATATAGGCCAAAAAGTAAAGTGATAAATGATTGTACACACTTGTGTACACATGATTGTACACACCTACATTTAATATAGGTCAAAAAATAAAGTGATAAATTTATTTGAAAAAGATAATAAAAATTATTAAGAAAAGTAACATTATTCAATTAAAAACATTAAAGCCAAAATTACAAGAGTTCTCATGGAAAAACTAATTGGTAGGCATAAAAAGCCCCTATGTGCACACTAATTTAATTTAACAAGCAAAGGGTTCATTTACATAAGGTTCAAAAACCATGGTTTGGCCAAAAACTACATGGATTTGGGTTGGTAGTAGGTGGTAGTTAAATTACCCATGGCATTTTATTAGTGGTATGTGGTTTATACAAATAAGAGTCGTGCACTTTAGATAGAGTGCATTGCATGTAACTCTACAGTTGAGTTTAGCCCACAAGCTGTATGGTTTCCATGGATTGCAACTCAAGTGGTCTATGTGCATGCTCCCTGCCAGGTATAGTCTAATAACAACTCAAGTGGACTATGTGCATTCTCCTCCCCACCATTCTATTCAAGTATAAATGCCCATCTCCTTGCATAGAGTTTCTTTTTGACAGACGCCATCCTATTCAAGTATAAATACCCATGTCCTCCTTGCATAGAGTTTTTTTTTGACAGACACCATCCTATTCAAGTATAAATACCCATCTCCTTGCATAGTTGCTTTTTGATGGAGGTCATGCCCATTTTTTAGCATTTTGGCTATAAAATGCTTACAAAATTTTAAAATGCCCATTAAAAATTACACTAAAATACAAAAAACTTGATATATTTCTCCAAACCCATCAACTAAAATACAAAAAACTTGCTATATTTCTCCAAACCAATCATATTGAAGAGCAAGGTTTTCCATCAAAAACATTATTATAAATAAATAAGACTTCACATCAACAAATACCAACTACAAAAAAAATTTGTTTGTGTGTATGTGGGTGTGTGATTTAGTTATGTATTTATTTATTTTTACAAATTATTATTACTATTATTTCTTTTTTTCGGTGTCTCATTACGCTTTTTTTTTAATTATTTATTTTTGGTGATTCTCTTCTTTCTTTTAAAATTATTAGTAAGTTCAGATTATCTGGCCTTGTGACTGTATATATACCAAAAGAATGTGGCAATGCATTGCCAAGCAATCATGCAAGATGACAGATCATGAGTTGCCCACATGTGGTTCGTCTAAGATGAACCGGCAAGACCCACCATCAAACACACAAGACACCTGCACAAGATCGAATCAAAATAAACAATCACAGATTAGGACTCCAAATGACTTCAACATACATCTCTGCATCAAAAGCTTAAACCAGACATATCCACAAATGGCAATGAGAGCGATACAAAAACCAGATTGGACCTTCCAAACCACCACTATGGCCAATAAAAACAACATGGGAATACAAAATTCTTTATTCTCCAGTCTTACCAATGAGAAACAATCATAGAATAATAAATGTATGGGCAAAATTTCCAATGTTTTGCCTGGGTGAAATGTGTAGATTGTTAAGAGCCAACTCCAACCAGTCATTTCCCAAAATAATTAACCTTAACATAGAGCTGAGACAAAATATATGGTGATAATGCTCATGAGGAAGCCCTTGATTTACAGAGCTTCACTGTGGAGCTTCCACCCCCATCAATGGCTAATGTGGTCTGTCATCAAAATTGTATTCAAAGTATCTATTCTAAGTAGCACTCGGCAAGACTTGGCCCTGTGTATCATATAGGGCATCAAAGGGGGATATGGAGATGTCAGATGGGGATCTTGCTGGGGTGATACAGTGTGCCAGTCACAAGGGGACTTTGCTGGTTATACAAGGCGCTTGCACACGCTTGGACCCATCAGCTTGCCGCCGCCATATGGCTTTTGGATCAAAATGGGCCAGCTCCATCTGTTACATACAGAGAGGTTTTCAGTCAAGCAGCGGCAAAATGCATAATGACATGATTCGTTTCCCATGAAGCTCGCCTTCTCAAGCTGTGCTTTGGGTATCCAATCCCCGTTACCATCTTACTCCTCTTGCAAAAGCTTTTACCTGGCATTGAATTGCATGAGACAAGCCTTCTTCGCATTTCCCCACGTGGACATCCTTCAAGGATGGGCATAGCAATTGCAGTCCATCTGTTTTGCAACCCAAAAGCATCATATTTTAGTATTGGTAATCTTATTGAAAACCATAGCCCATATATCATCCTTGCATGTGCAAATAATATAGAACCATAACCCCTGCATGAACTAATTTTCAATGATACTACACTCTAATGCTGCACCATTCACATAGAAAGGGCCATGTCTACAAACCAGGCTTTAATTTCGAGCAGCCTGTCAAATTGAGGTCCACAAGCTCGGGGCAATCCAAGATCAGCACCTGCACATTTCAGACAACCCTTCTTTAGTATGCAGACAAGCAGTCATGCAAAGAACCAGAACCCTCTCATGCTGTCAACCTCCCATCTTATGGATTTCCATCAAAGGCATCGAAGAAACTGACCTGAAGTCCAGAGCACCCCCAAAGGCTCAACTTTTGGAGGTTGAGATGATGGAGCCGCAACACACCAAATGTAGATCCCGAATGGGTAGCCACAGTCAAGTCTGTGCTGTCAGCGTGATCTTCCTCGTCTATCCATGCATGGCTCTTTGCATGGCATTCATCAACAACCACCTTTCCGCAGTCTAGAAGCTGCAGTAGGGGAAGCTGAGAAACCGCCATCTGTAATCCCACTACAAAATCAATGCAAGCCCATACCAATTAGCAACAATTGCCAAGAGCCAAAAGAATCGCCAGTGCGCATTCAAATCCTGTCACAACTTACTGAGCAAAAAGGGACAGCTTAGTGTCGAGCTTACCTTGAGAAATCTTCGGACAAAGAGCAATTAAAAGCTTAAAGAGACTTGTTGAGAACGATTTGCAAATCAACTCAAGGGCCATGTCAGTGATGCTTGAACTGCAACAGATACGAAAATGGCATAAGCTTTCAAACCATAATATTCAGTCTTCATTCCGTTTTTAAAGACGTGAGAAACTAGCAAACTCTTGACATAGCGGCTGTGCATTGGGCACATTACTAGCATAGAAGTGGGCGCGCGCAGCATCATAGAGTGATGATGCAAACTAAGAAGCCACAGCAGCAGAGATTGTAACAAAACACAGAGCAGACGCGTGGTGTGTGGAGTGGAGAAGATGAAGATAGTACAAGGGACTATAGGCTACCACCCAAAATCGATCCTCATTTTCACCCATATGGTATGCCTATGACTAGGCAAAGATTTCGGCCTTTACTCATGTGGATAATTGCATGCTCCATATTATCTCTTGCGAACATAATATAAGGAGCACAGCTCGGGTCAACTGAGTTGAACCATTCCCCACAAGCTGTCATATGATTAGAGGCTACATAATCAATGTACCAAATATCCGAGGTTACATTCACCATTCTACCCATAACATAAAACATGGCAAGAACTTATCACTGCTTCCACTCTTATCTTGATCCATGGATGCATAGTTTGCTTGTGGCAACTTTCCAGACTGTATGTCACTTTAATTCTTGCACTCTATGGTCCAATGTCCTTTGATCCTGCTTTTTTAGCCATGCTGCTGACCTCCTTGGCCATGCTGGCCTCTATCTTGCTCAAACTGGTTACCTCGATGGTCTCTTTGTGAAGCATGGCTCTTCCTCTTCCTCGTCCTCGTCCTAGTATATATGCACATTCCTGTTGGTTACTGGATAAAGATCCATGTCTAAATCTCACTTCTTCACTGACAAAAAGAGGAATAAGAACTTGAAATATGTTCAGAACTAAAAGAAAGGTCTCAATGAGCTTGTAATCTTTTCCAACCCCCTGCAAGGTAGCCAAAACAATGTGATCATCCTCCACCTGCATGTAGACCTCACCTTTCACTCTACCAAAATATTCATTGCTCCCATAACATGTTATACCCAATTGGATGCTCTTGCTAGAAATGGAAATGAGAAGAGTGGAGGTAGATACATTAACTACGTGTCAAGTGTACCTTCCGGTTTACTAATGTGGACTCGAGGAACTCTCCGAGATGATACATGACTTCATCTTCGAGTCGATGATGATGATGCTCCCAAGTTGTGGAAGCCTCCGTTGCTAAGCACTTGACGTGAAGATACCGCCAATGACATGCAATGGCACACCATTAAGATATGACAATCAGTTGCAAGAACAGCCCATACGTTTGGCTCTACCAAGAGCAATGGATGCCTTCAAAAGCTAACTCCATGGATGGCTAGAAGATGCCTCAAAACAAACAGTACATAGGAACAGATGGGGTGCAAAATATACGAACAAACGGGGCACAATTTGAGCCTCTCGACAGTCATAAAACTGCTGCAGAAGATTCCACTAAGTTTTATCTCACTATAAACCTACGGGATGATACATGACTTCATCTTCGAGTCAATGATGATGATGATGCTCCCAAGCTGTGGAAGCCTCCGTTGCTAAGCTCTTGACGTGAAGATACCGCCAATGACATGAAATGGCACACCATTAAGATGTGACAATCAGTTGCAAGAACAGCCCATACGTTTGGCTCTACCAAGAGCAATGGATGCCTTCAAAAGCTAACTCCATGGATGGCTAGAAGATGCCTCAAAACAAACAGTACATAGGAACAGATGGGGTGCAAAATATACGAACAAACGGGGCACAATTTGAGCCTCTCGACAGTCATAAAACTGCTGCAGAAAATTCCACTAAGTTTTATCTCACTATAAAACCTGCAATATAGAAAGTGCCCGAATATTGTAAGGCATGTCCTTAAATAGCTCCATGAGGTTGTTGGACAACTCTTATGGGATTTTTGGATGCGAGTATATACAATAGATTTTTTCATGCAGCACATTTTGTATAAGGTGTTGCAGTTGTTCAGAGATTCCAACGGCACACTTTGAAAATAGGTTAAGGACCATTGAATGACTCCCAAACGTATCTTCAATTTCCACCCATATATATCTATATCCCATAAACAAATATTACATGATTATAAAATAAAAATGAACCATTGTCACGTGCACACTCTTCCGAGGTGTGACGTGGACATGCTTATATCTTGCAGATGCTTAAAAGGCAAAGTTGATTAATGGGCAGTTTGGATCCCTATAGGTGCCCGAAGGTGCCCAAGATATGCACCAATGGTTGGCACATATTATGGGCATAATATGAACACATTCTATGTTGTTTTTTATGACTTTTTGTGGCCTAAAAGGGGCTGGGCGACCTGATTACGACTTCTACATATTATGGGCACAATATAAACACATTTTATGACATTTTTGACGACTTTTTGCAAGGTTGTCCGATCTGATGGTCATTTCTATTCATTCAAAGACAGAGATTGTAGAGCCCCAAAGTCCAAGGGCATGCAGTCTAGTAGTTTGGATCAACCAAGTACATCTCCAAATCAACGATTTCCATTAACACATGATGGAAGACGATAACCATAAGTTCATTCATAACATTCATAGTCTAGATCTACATTGGATCTATGACAATCATTATAATTACTCATTCATTCAATAATATATAGAAACAATAGATTACATAAAGAGTCTCTCTCCTCCTCTCTACTTCTCTTGTCATGAGCATGTGATTAGCATTAATCTTTATTGCTTTGCATCAATCATCATTAAGCACGCTTCCGCATAGTAGTCATGCTACAACCATAGTGCATGAACACACATACAAGTAGTGATAACTCCACGGACATCCTCAACAAATAGGGATATGATGATTGGAGCTTGCATGTGTTTTAGAAAATCCCATGTAGGGAGGGGGTAGGTGTAACAATGATTGGATGATAAACACACAAGCTAGAACGGTTGTAATAAGATGAGACAACCACAGATCTCACTTTGATGCATAAACAACATTGCTCACATTAACCTTGAGGATAGTAGATCGGCTAGCTTCTTGTACTCACAAGAGAAATGAAGAGGAAAAAGCCCTCTCTCCCCCGCCCACTTTTCCTCTCGTCAACTTGAAGAGACAAAGAATTACTCTCTCTCCAAGAGTGGGGTAAGAGCACAGATTTCAAACATTTACCTCCGTATGCGGATACTCCAGGAATTTCATCGTATCGACGTGTACATTATGTTGCATTTATTCATTATTGGGCGCATATAGCACTTGCAACAATGGAGGCTAGCTAAAGGAGACCAAATACTACTGAGCATTTCATGAGTTTCATGATATCGATTTGTAGATTTATACAATACATCATTTGCATTTAGATTTATACAATACATCATTTGCATTTAGTGTTGGAAACATGATGGTAAAGTTCGTGACACACGGTGAAGTAGAAAGCCTACAGCACCAAGCCCATCCTTCACTTGTAAACAATTTTAGTGTAACATGCAGAAGAACTGCATGTATTAAGAACTGTGCAAAAATGCAGAGATAAGCAGAGAGCAGAGAGAGATATGTTGTTGTGTAACCGTGTTTTCTATATACGTGTGTAACCGTGTTTTCTATATACGTGTATCAGTATGTACATAGATCCTAGCAACATGGCCTCCAAAAAAAGAACATCTATGCCTATGACCTAAATCAAAGATCAGATGAATACAAAAGGAGCTGCACTTGCTTATTTATAGGCTCCAAAATACCCCTAAGCTGCAGTCGGCCCAAATGAATTGTTGTTGGCCAAGTCCTTGGACACAGAAATGCCAAAATACTCGTAAAATGCCAAACTACCAAGTTATGTCCTCCAACTTCTTTTGATTGCCTTGGGTAAAATACCTACCCCTTAATCTTGGCTGTCTACCGCCCCAAAAGATGCCTAATCATGTGACAATGTAAAACTACAGATTAAGCATGTCCACATATTATGCATGTAGCATCCCCTCCTGCTAAGCTTGATGAAAGGAATCCAACCGATCTTGGATAACTGACATTATACCTTTACTGCATGTAGACTACCATCCTTGGCATCGGGCTTCCAAAACTTGAGGCACTCTTGACCACTTGGACCTTGTCTTGCAAACCTTTTACTATAACCTTGGATTGCTCCGAGCTCTAAAGCTGTGTTCTACGTTCAGAAATGTGCACCTGTTCTTCTTGTCCCCTCATTGGGCTGAAATCTTGTATCTTTCTTGGGTTCAGAGCTAGATCCCCTCTTGGAAACCTGCAACGCCTTGTTTCTCCCCTCATCCTTGTACCACAGCCAAATCTGCACCAATTCAGCACCTCTAGAACTTCTACCAAGCTCTAAAGCTATGTTCTGCATTCAGAAATGTGCACATGTTCTTCTTGTCCCCTCCTTGGGTTGAAACCTTGTACCTTGGGTTGAGAGCTAGATCCCTTCTTGGAAACCTGCAACGCCTTGTTTCTCCCCTCATCCTTGTACCACAGCCATGTTCTTCTTGTCCCCTCCTTGGGCTGAAACCTTAGGTTGAGAGCTAGATCCCTTCTTGGAAACCTGCAACGCCTTGTTTCTCCCCTCATCCTTGTACCACAGCCAAATCTACACCAATTCAACACCTCTAGAACTTCTACCAAGCTCTGATACCAATGTAATATGCGAAAGAACTGCTTGTATTGTGAACAGTGCAAAAACACAAAGAGAGACATGTTGCTATAACAGTGTTTTCTGTATATATGTATCAATATGTACATAGATCCTAGCCAACGTAGCCTCCAAAAAGAGAACACCTATGCCTATGGCATGTCCCACCATCAAGGGTCAAATGAATACATAATGAACTGAGGCAGAACTGGGTGTGCATAAGGCTTCCGAAGTGGCTTCAGAGTTGTCTTCAGTTCATTTGATGGTTCAAACCTACATCATCCTTGCATTTGGCAATCCTCAAATGTCCATCTTGAGTAAGTTTTTTTCTTCCAAAGCAATAAAGCAAATAATCTTGCTTGCTGGAGGGGGGCCTTAAGTGGGTAGATTGGAACCCAATCTGGTGTCCGCTCTCTACAGTTCTATCTCCTTGAATAAAGATAAAAGTGGATTGCTTCATGCTCACTAACATAAAGGTATAAAGAAGGCCTTGCTCACAATCATACCAGTTGTATGTTACATCCTTGCAGGCTTACTTTCTTTACTGGTGGAAAGATCCTAGCAAGGGAAACATGAAGCTTCCATTCAGTGTTTTAAAGGGCCTACTAAAGGGCCTACCAAGACATTCACTCGTGCACATATAGGCACATTGCTCAAGTGCTACGACAAATCTTGAAGCTCGTGCACATAAGACACGGTATTGCATACGGAGAGGGAAAAAGTACAAAAGTTGGTAGGGGTCGTCATACCCGCTGAGGTCAAGAAGTTCTAGTCTCTGACAGTTTGTAGCGATTGCAGCTACAGAATGATCTGTAATGCCTGATCCAAAAGTGAGAGACAACATTCGTAATGACCTGTAATTATCACAAGCCACATGCAGTCAGTCACTCTATTCTGTTCCCATAAGCTATTGTTGGAAAACTAAAATTTACATACTCGGTTTCAAAGCTCTTACTTCAACCCAGAACTCAAGAGAGCAAGGACTACACGGTCTTGTAGCCAAGGAGAAGCAATGTGAAGGCGTTTCAGTCCTCTTGCAGTGTTACCCAGGTTCTTCATTATAGCAGCTAGGTTATCTGTCTTTTCATCATTGCTTTGGTCCCCAGGACTCAGATGTCCGGGAGGCAAAAAGTCTAGGCATAGTTCTGACAGTGTTGGACAATTCAAAAACTGAAAACAAACACCAATAAAGAATTAGAACCAAACCTTTGACCAGAATCAGGACTTCATTCTTAGCATAGACATCATTTCTCATTTGGAAAAACTAGTTTACCTATCTGTGTGTGGTGGCAATGGATGGATTATTGGGGTGGTAGACAGATGGTACCATTCCTATACTGCCACATGGCATGCCGGAAGAGTAATCTTTTGCTACATTTGTGTCAACCTTTTGACAGCCCTCGTATACCCCCAAAAAACATTTGTGTTTGACCTCTTAACCACCCTCGTATACCAGCCTTGGGCCATAAAAGCATCGGCCATGTTCACAAACGAGCCAAAAAGCATTCTGATGGGTTATCTGTGCTTGAAGCCGTGTGTGGGTTCAAATCCTGGAAACTTCAAGTTATATCAGAGCATCTAAGTAGTGGGCGGCCTGGGCAGGCAGGATGCATGAGCGCAGCCCTCCAATAAAAACATGCAGAGGGGACTAGCACGTAGCATAGTGGTTAGAGCTTTGAGGTCTCAAGCGGCGGTCTGATCTTGCTACCTATAGTTGGAGGAAGAAGAAGAAGACAAGCAGAGCCTCGCCTTGCTTTCTATCCACAGCCCCTCCGAATTTTCTCAATCCCCTCATGCCACCGTGGACTGTCCATTTTGTGCCCACCCTAACCCATCTTTAATTTCCATTCTGCAGATGAAAACTACCTTTGATGGTGCTGTAACCAAGTAACATGACACTGGTGCATACTATATTACACCTTCAGAAAGGAGTGCAATGATGTGTTTACTCAGAAAGCTTCAGAAGATCAAATTTGAAACGCCGAAGTGCCAAAAAAAAGGCCTACTGAAGGCTATCACTTGCCAGCAGATCCAGTCATATGCAATCAGCTTGCCAGCAGATACAGTCATATGCAATCAGCTCAGCTCAGCTTCAAATGCTAACATTCCAGAAAGCTATAAAGCACATTAAGCCGGATATTACTCTCCTCGAAAATGCACTGTTGAAGGTAAAACTAAGGGTATAGCCAGCTTGAACTTTCTTAAGCAAGATCCTGGCCTTCCTTCTTTCCTCCAGAAGGATTATCATTGTATCCTAGCCTACCCTATTTCCTCAGCCTGAGGTCTAAAGTTAATGGCTTTAGTTAGGTCCAATACACAAGGTGCACATAAGAATTTTGGCAAGGACGGGAAATCCAAGCTATAAAAAGAGCAAATTTGGGATTTACCATGTATTTGAGGTGATGGCATCCAGTGAGCCAGAGTGTTGCAAGGCGTGGGCTGCTGAGCTCAATTTCAACCACACTTTGGCATCCCTCCAACTTCACACATGTCAGCGATTTGCAGTGGCGGAAAAGGTCTCTTAACCCTTCACTGCAAACACAGATCGGCACAAACCGAGCTTACTCAGACAGCCAAAACTTCTTTGTAAAAGCAAAAGGAAACTGGGCAACGGGGTATGAGAATTACCCTGATATGGTATTTGCACTGCCAGGCTTCAAAGATACCTCCAACGAAGACAGTTGAGGACTTAATGTCGCAATGCACTTGAGCAAAGGATCGCCTAATTCGCTGCCAAACGCTACCCTTGTTAAGCCACCCGAGAGGGTGGGAGGGGAAGAACAATAACTAAAAGGCAGCAACAAAAGAGAAAATGCAGCAGACATGTGACAGTTAATGTCAAAGTGTAGCACCAAAATGCGAATGTAGCATGAAAAGTTTAGGTGAAGAAGAAGGCTATGAGACCTCGTCACGTTCAGGATGAGGTCTTGAAGACTCGAACATTTCCGTAAGATAAAAGGAAGAAAATTGCCGTCGGATGATTTGATGTTAGTGCGAGATGCCTTAATGGAGAGGTTGACTTGCCGCACAGCCGCCCAGACATACTCTGCGCATTGGCGCCATCGCCTGCAAACGCTGCTGGCAGCCACCAGATCCTGTGGGACGAGTCCAGAGAGGATCTGCACCATGCAGGCAAGCGGCATTGCCTCTTCTTCCTGCTCTGCACTTGCATCCAGAGCGTAGTTGCTGTTTCAGCCAATACAGCGAAGGGAGACATGAGAACGCCTGCTAGAACCAGCACAAAGACAAGCAAAAACAGTGTGTGTGACCATGGATTCGCGAAATACTTATTGATGAAGTTAATCGCGAGGATCCGATCCGGAAAAGGAGTTGTTCCCATGATCTCCCATGCCATGAACGAGAAATGGGAGAAAGAAGGCACCTTCAAGCAGATCAAAGAAGAACAGGCTTTTCTACGTCTGCACAGCGGTGGACGAGGAGCTACGTCGAAAAAATACAGAGGAGAGAATTAGTGAAGCGGTTTTTTCACCTATCGGCCGAGATGCTGACATCGGCATCTGCAGCAGATGCTTCGCGGCTTTCTGGAGCTGCCTGCAGAGCGCGTCTAAAGCGCTCGTTCGAAGAGCAGGAAGATGTGGGGGAAGAACACGAAACTGGCTGGGAGGCAGCTGCAGGGAGCTTGCCTTGGTAACTGGAGCTAGCCGCTTCGTGCCGAAGGACAATATAGCGAGGCGATGAAGCACGGGCCTTCTTGTCTTGTAGTCCATGGTGTCGGTCCAGCAGAGAGCCTTGCGGCACTCGTGTGCACGGTGCGAAGCCGGTAGAGAGCAGATCGTCGTCGGGCACTGCTCCCCGCTGGTGCAGGCGCGGCACCACCTGCTGCTGCAGACCTAGGGCTTTCGGAGCTGCCTCGCCTACGCATACATGGCCTCGCTTCGGCTGCCCACACTTCCCACAGCTGTAGGTACCCCGCTTCCGGCAGTTGGCGTTGCTGCTGTAACTGCCCCCGGTTGAATGCGGCGGCGGAAACTTCATGGCACGGGGCCTGCCCGGGGAAGAACCTCCAAAGAGGCAGCGGCGATGCCGGAGCGGAGGGTGAGCCCGATTAGGGTTGCGACTCGACGGAGAAGCAGACGCAGAAGCTGGGCTCAGAGCCGACTGCTGAGGCGATGGCAGAAGAAAGCTGTCGAGATCGAGAGCAAAATCAAGCTCTGAATCGAAAGAGGGCGAAGGGGGATCCATCTTCGGAGTCAGCTTACTTCACAGAGGAGCCCTCCACCACAGCCAGGAACTCGCGGGCTCGCACGCGTTCGTCACCTTTGGGGAGAAGACGAAGAAAAACAATGACCCCTAATTTTGGCGGGAGTTTTGGCGGGAAAAGGACTGTCTTAAAATTGCCGCTTCCAAAACCTTTTAATCCGAGATGAAATATCAGAAAAAATCGCATGTACTTTGCAGGGTGGTTTGGCGGGACCGCTATTTCGGCCCTACGCCAGATATAAAAAGTGCGCTAGTGCCTCCAAGCTCGAACACTACGACCCTGTTCCCAGCTTTGCAACGTCATTCTACGGCACTGTTATCAAAGGTCCAACGGCTACCTCGCCATTTATGATTTCTCAACAAAGTTTCTAGATTTGCGGGACCCATGTGAACGTCTTTAAACAGCTGACTTTCTGTTGCTTTTATTGGCTATATAAATTAATTTGAAGATTATTAAATTTAAATATCATATATCAAAAGCATTACTAGTTAGTGACCCGCGCGGATGCTCCCCCTCACGGGGAGCACAAAAAGCTACCACGTGGCCGAGGGCTCGGCCACGTGACATGTCGCTCTCTACACTATTATTCTCACTATTCTTGCCCTTGCCACAGCATTCACCCACGTGTCACTCTCTGTGCCATCTCATTTTGCCACGTAGCAAGAGTGTACAAGGGGGGACAAACTGTTGTGCAGTAAGTAGCAATGGGTCCCATTAGTGGTAGTGATGCTTTTTGCCGGTCGTTTTAGATGTTTTAGGCCTTTCAGAACATTTTTGAACGGAATAAAATAATCCTCCCGTCATCACTATAGGGTAAATATTTTAGAGCACTACCAAATCGATGTGCACTTTTTTCAAAAACCCGTTAAAGACCAGTTTTATGTAAATATGTTATTTAAATATATTATAAATTTTAAACACCATAAATAATCTAAAGCACTCTTTCTTAAGGGGGCCTTTTGCTCAAGGTACAACATATCTTTCACCATTCTTACAATGAACTACGTTTAGATATTTAGAAATAAAAGACACGGATGGTAGGTAATGTGCATCATCATGATCTACGCTTCAAAGAAATTCCAAAAATAAATGAGAAGAAATTGAGAGTGATGATAGCACAAATGCAAGTCCATGAATAGATGGATTCATTGAAAGTTACATTACATTAACCAAAGAATATATTCAAGCACTTGTGGATGGATTGAATGCTCGTTTCCTGACCTCCTTCTATTTAATGCCGCAAAGTTGTTTAGTCCATGTCATATGCACAAGATGAAGCCATAAGAGAAGGAAATGCAAAGCGATGGTTTTATAAACTCTTGGAGCATCTTGAATATAGTAAGGAGAAGTCATTCTTATTGATTTGATGAAAAGGCATGTGAACGGGAATTGTATACATTTGTTGATACTTTGAATTTAAATTGTGAGGGTTTTACTATGCAAGGTGCATGGGGAACTTTTTGGAAGATGAAAGATTGGCATGATAGCTTTCCCAACATGTTGAATCTATGTCAAGCAATTATTATTATCCCAGTTACTTTTTTGGCCCAAGTTT
>NC_141106.1:31449715-31457215 GCF_041138505.1 Cibotium barometz
TGTCGTGCATCGCCAGTTCATCTAGTAGGCATGATCGCCTACTAGATGAAACCACTAGAACCTTGATAGAAAGTTTTTGGGAGGAGAATTGTCGTGCATCGCCAGTTTTCAAGAAAGCTTTGCGTAAGAGAGTGACAAGAGGAGTGTTCATTGAGCACGGTGCTTGCTTTCTTGAAATGACCCAAACTGAGTTGTATTCTCAGTTTGTGGCTTCGTATCCAGAGCTTAAAATTGGGCAAAGGTCATTTGAGGGGTGTAAGCCTTGGTTTGTGAGGTACTCACGTCAGCGTGACACATGTTGTTGTCGCTACTATGTTGAGTTCAAACTTTTTTATGATGTGTTCCGTTCTCTTAGTGGGCATAGAGAGTTGCCTCATAGTCCACGTGATTTCATCCACTCTCTTTTGTGTGCACGCACGGAGGATGCCCAGTTCCATAGGATGCCTTGTGTGGAGAGCAATTGCACATCATGTGGTTCACTTGCACATCTACAGATGGTAGATCTTGATGCAAGTGACCAAGAGATAGTGGCATGGCAACGTTATGAGTATGTGACACACCAGCTCCAGAGTGGTGGACAGTCCAGGAAGTTGCAGCTCGTGGACAAACATACACCACGTTGTCACTTCACAGCCACATTTAGGGAGCAGATCTACCCCTACATACGGCACAGTCATTGTGCCAAGTGGCAGGATCGTCAGTTCCGAGCATGCCTAGCAGAGTTTCCTATTGGTGTGGTCGTCTCTGTGATTGATTTTGCAGAGAACTGCACTTTCACACCTTTTCAGGAGATACAATCTGAGTATTACTTCTCAGAGCAGGTAATGGTTATATTTTGTAATATTTGTTTTATGTTTGAGCTACATTACTTATTTGATTTTTTGTGTCCTAAACGTATGTATTGCTTACCTCACCAGGTTGCTATTATGGTGTCTGATGAGCACACAGGTCCTGCGTTCATGGTCAGTTATGATGACCTGACAGATTTGCTACAGGAGGGTGATGTATTTGCTATTATTGCCAGTGAGGGAAATAGCAAGGGAGTAGACTACTATCTGATGAGTTGCACTAGGCCAAAGTGCATGCTTGACCAGGATACAGTGGATGATTATGGGTTTTCTTATGACGCCCATAGCATGATTGTGGCAGGCCGGTTCTATCAGCAGATTCGACTTCATCGGCGGGGGAGTCTTGAGTTCCAGCAGTGGAAGTGGGAGTTAGAGGCATTTCAGTTCTCTCATCTAGTGGTTGCTACCAGGCTCACTCTTGTTCAAGTGTACAGAGCCGAAAACACTGTTCTCACCCTCGTTTTCGGCTTCGAGTGGATGACCATGAGAGCATTCTAGAGCAGTTGAGAGCTAGAGAGGGTGCTGCTGACTAGATCTCTATCTTGATAGTGACTAAACTCAGACTAGCTGGGTTAGCTCACTTACATTGTACTTAGATTTTTGGGCAGTGGACTAACCTCAGACTAGCTGGGGTAGCTCATTTTCATTCTGATGTATTTATTTGATGTTATATCATTATGAGTTTTCTCATTATTGAGTATCATTACATTTTAGTTGATGTTCTTGATTTTATTATATTTTTTAACACTTTGGCTATCATATTGTTTGTTGAAAATCTCCATGCCATCGTACCCAAACATGCTCCGATAGGGACCAAACTTTGCAAGCATGTGGGGGTGGGTCCCCCCACATGCTTGCAAAGTTTGGTCACAATCAGAGCATGTTTGGATTGGTAATTAGCGCCCAGTGCAGGTTTTTGAAGTCTCTTGGTACTTAAGAGGCCATGGAAAATCTGGGCCTTCCCCATACCATCGTACCCAAACATGCTCCGATGGGGACCAAACTTTGCAAGCATGGGGGGGGACCCACCCCCACATGCTTGCAAAGTTTGGTCACAATCAGAGCATGTTTGGATTGGTAATTAGCGCCCAGTCCGAATTTTTGAAGTCTCTTGGTGCTTAAGAGGCCATGGAAAATCCGGGCCTTCCCCATACCATCGTACCCAAACATGCTCCGATAGGGACCAAACTTTGCAAGCATGTGGGGGTGGGTCACCCCCACATGCTTGCAAAGTTTGGTCCCTATCGGAGCATGTGACCCACCCCCACATGCTTGCAAAGTTTGGTCCCTATCGGAGCATGTTTGGGTACGATGGTATGGGGAAGGCCCGGATTTTCCATGGCCTCTTAAGCACCAAGAGACTTGAAAAATCCGGACTGGACTGGACCCACCCCCACATGCTTGCAAAGTTTGGTCCCTATCGGAGCATGTTTGGGTACGATGGTATGGGGAAGGCCTGGATTTTCCATGGCCTCTTAAGCACCAAGAGACTTGAAAAATCCGGACTGGGCACTAATTACCAATCCAAACATGCTTCGATGGGGACCAAACTTTGCAAGCATGTGGGGGGGACCCACCCCCACATGCTTGCAAAGTTTGGTCCCTATCGGAGCATGTTTGGGTACGATGGTATGGGGAAGGCCCGGATTTTCCATGGCCTCTTAAGCACCAAGATACTTCAAAAATCCGGACTGGGCGCTAATTACCAATCCAAACATGCTCTGATTGTGACCAAACTTTGCAAGCATGTGGGGGTGGGTCCCCCCCCATGCTTGCAAAGTTTGGTCCCCATCGGAGCATGTTTGGGTACGATGGTATGGGGAAGGCCCGGATTTTCCATGGCCTCTTAAGCACCAAGAGACTTCAAAAACCCGCACTGGGCACTAATTACCAATACAAACATGCTCTGATTGTGACCAAACTTTGCAATCATGTGGGGGGGACCCACCCCCACATGCTTGCAAAGTTTGGTCCCTATCGGAGCATGTTTGGGTATGATGGTATGGGGAAGGCCCGGATTTTCCATGGCCTCTTAAGCACCAAGAGACTTGAAAAATCCAGACTGGGCGCTAATTACCAATCCAAACATGCTCTGATTGTGACCAAACTTTGCAAGCATGTGGGGGGGACCCACCCCCATATGCTTGCAAAGTTTGGTCCCCATCGGAGCATGTTTGGGTACGATGGTATGGGGAAGGCCCAGATTTTCCATGGCCTCTTAAGCACCAAGAGACTTCAAAAACCCGCACTAGGCACTAATTACCAATCCAAACATGATTGTGACCAAACTTTGCAATCATGTGGGGGGGACCCACCCCCACATGCTTGCAAAGTTTGGTCCCCATCGGAGCATGTTTGGGTACGATGGTATGGGGAAGGCCCGGATTTTCCATGGCCTCGTAAGCACCAAGAGACTTTAAAAACCCGCATTGGGCGCTAATTACCAATCCAAACATGCTCTGATTGTGACCAAACTTTGCAAGCATGTGGGGGGGACCCACCCCCACATGCTTGCAAAGTTTGGTCCCTATCGGAGCATGTTTGGGTACGATGGTATGGGGAAGGCCCGGATTTTCCATGGCCTCTTAAGCACCAAGAGACTTCAAAAACCCGCACTGGGTGCTAATTACCAATCCAAACATGCTCTGATTGTGACCAAACTTTGCAAGCATGTGGGGGGGACCCACCCCCACATGCTTGCAAAGTTTGGTCCCCATCGGAGCATGTTTGGGTGGGGAAGGCCCGGATTCTCCATGGCCTCTTAAGCACCAAGAGACTTCAAAAACCCACACTGGGCGCTAATTACCAATCCAAACATGCTCTGATTGTGACCAAACTTTGCAAGCATGTGGGGGTGGGTCCCCCCCCATGCTTGCAAAGTTTGGTCCCCATCAGAGCATGTTTGGGTACGATGGCATGGAGATTTTCAACAAACAATATGATAGCCAAAGTGTTAAAAAATATAATAAAATCAAGAACATTAACTAAAATGTAATGATACTCAATAATGAAAAAACTCATAATGATATAAACATCAAATAAGTACATCAGAATGAAAATGAGCTACCCCAGCTAGTCTGAGGTTAGTCACTACCCAAAAATCTAAGTACAATGTAAGTGAGCTAACCCAACTAGTCTGAGTTTAGTCACTATCAACGGTAACCCAATCAAAATCGTCATCTCTAACTGCCGGTCGACGTGCGCGTCGAGGCTGCTGTGCACATCGAGGAGGCTGTGCCGGCTCTGCGGGGGTCGTCGAATGTCTGCGGGGAGGTTTGCCTCAAAGGCAGGATCGTGAGCTGGTGCTGGTGTACTCGGGAGCTCACGAGTCCCAAAAGCTGCTATGGCCCTCTCTCTCTCTCTCTCTCTCTCTACGTCATGCTAATGCAAGACGCCTCTGTCTGTAAACCCAAAATCTATAATCTGTAATGGTACGTGTCTACCACTCTGCTCGTGTAAGCTCCTCTGCTGTAAGGACACGCTGCTCATGAGAAGCAGCACTGCTGCTAGCACCATCACCCGAGGTGCCACTAGGACCAGCACCACCCACGCGCTCATATGCTGTGATCTGGCTCTCATGTAGGACTCTCTGGTAAGCATCAAACTCATGTGAGCTCCACTCAATCTCTGGAGGCACCTCAGGCTCCTGGGCTCTATCGTCGAAGGCGTCGAGTCCCAAGTCAATAGCTGATGTAAAATCAATAGGCCTGCCAGTCCTAGCATCTACTCGAACGAGGCCTGGGTGAAGATCATCGATGCCCAAAACTCTGTACGTCGCTAGGTCGACGCGTGCATGGCAGAAGGGGCATGCTGAGAATCGTACTAGCTCCTGGGTAATGCAAGACAAGTGGAAAAAATGTCCACATCCCACGGCATATCCACCTGTACTATCAATGTCCTCGATACATAAAGCGCAGCACGCATCATGTAGGAAGGGTGGTGCATCCTGCGGGAGAGGTCGTCAAAAAACCTCTGTGGACAGGCCGTGGATATAAAGGTAGGTAAGGCACTGTCACGTCCGAGGATCTGCGAAACTCTCGAACATGCAGCATCAACTGCTCTGCCCTATGCTGGGCAATCTGCTCCATAATCTGATGATGCTGTGCCTCAGCTCTAGAGCTCTCTACCTCGGTCCGAGCCTACACAAAAAAGTAAAGCATTAAAATAATTGATTAGTCTCTCATTAGGTATTACTTAAAGAAATTTATAACTTAGGACCTTAATTATAACTCTTTTACGTGCAAGAGAAACCTACCTGCTGGATGTCGGACTCTCTCAGATGCTGTGCCTCTGTAGTAGCTGCCTCTGCCATCTGTAATGCAGCTCTGAGGCGGTCAATCTCTGCTCTTGCCTCTACCAACTCCTGAGTGAGTCTCTCAGTGGTAGGTGTGGGAACCTACGTGACACAATCAACCATGCTGCTCATGTAAAAATATAGAAAAGTATATATAAACATGTAGATAAATGACCAAAAAAACTTAAGACGTAATATATATGTAAATACCTCGACATCTGTCATCGGTATAGATCGTGAGAACAGGCGCACCACGTGCTGGATGCTCTTCGTGGTACTCCGTACGTCAATGCCGACCTGGGTGCCAAGAGCCTCTACTGTCGACAATGGCACAAATGAAGGATCTGTGGTAGGTGCTACACGAAGGGCTGGTGGAGGCCGCCTACCCTGGTCCTGGAGACGGCCTCGGCCAGCACCACCACCCGGACGATGGCTGGTGTAATCCACCTCCTCCCCTAAGACAAACTCTGCATATAACTGCTTTGCGAAGTATATGGGAATCTGGCGGTTGTTCGGCATCCTCCCATATGCGGCAACATATCGACTATAGATATGTGCCACCATACGAGGATGCGAACACCGCGAAATAGTAAGGGGTTGTTGCAAGATCAGGGTGTCCAGTTTTATCCAGTTTATGCTGGACTGGGACAATTCTTGGAGAGCAAATTTTAGGGGGCAAGGTACTTAAAATGAGATCAAGCAAATAATAGAAAATACGCTTGTCCTTAAATTAATCCAATATAACTTAAATTAATATAAATTAGTCTAATTAATCAAAATTAATCAAAAATATGATGAAATGATAAACAAATGATCTTTCCATACTTAGAGTGATCCAATTTATTTTTCCATAGATGCACCATTACAAGTACACTAGTCCTTATAGGTTTTTGATGATTCACATTAAAAATGTAATTTCACTAGTTAGATTATTAATATTTGCAGGCCTTCTGATAGTCTGGAAGAATTTTGAAAAAGAGATCATTCAAAATCCAACCATTGGATTTGCAATTTTTACTAACCACCACATTCTACTAATGTCTCAGTATCTACCCACTCTTTTGATCTATAAGATTAAGGATTTTAAGTGGTAGCTATTGTGGGTACAAAAAGTGGTGTATATTATAACACTTTAAAGACCTTGAAATATTTAAAGAAAATAGACAGATATCTTAAAATTTTCTCAAAAAATCAAGTTAAGCTCCATATTATGTGAAGATCTAAGGTACAAAGTGGGAATCTCATATGAGTTTATATGTAAAAGATATTAGCATTTTATGGAATCAATTCAAATTTGGGACAGGGTGTATACATTGACTTTGTACCTAAGAAAATGAGGACTTTTGACTATCTAATGCTTAATCAAATTATGCAACTATATTTCCAACTTTGAATATGATGTTCCAACAAAAGAACTTGAAACGAAATTCCTTCATTTACTAGGAGAGATTAGCCACTAAAGGTAAACAAATGCCTGTTTTTTTACTGTTTACAGGGTGCTTGAGTGGACAAAACTGGGCACCCTGATCTTGCAACCACCCTAAGGGGCTTGCCCGCCCCAGGCCTCATCCCACGACTATCGAGGAAAAGATCTAGGTAGGCTCCATCCCTAATAGGAGCAAGATCACAGACCTGACGATATGTCAGGCCATGTGACACAGGAGCAGTGCGATGGTGGGCTATCCACTCATCTACATAAACAATATCGTGAAGGCTACGAAGGGACGAAAGCATCGCCTCCAAGTCTGCCATGATATGTAATGTAGACGGTGTGTCTCTAGCACTCCTACGGATAGCCGCTAACTCGCGGTCTATCTCCGCGATGAGGTCCACAATAGATGAGCGGCCCTCCTCGTGGCCCTCCTCGTGTGACTCCATGCTAAAACCTAAGCCAAACACAAAGGTCCAATGTGAAGGGTCTAATGTGAAGGGTCTAATGCTTAGTGCTAAGTAGCACTAATGAAGCTATAAAACAATGCTAATGGGCTCACTAATGCTAATCCAAATCAAGAGAGCAAGGAGAGTGAAAACGACTTGTGACAATGAGGCCAAAAAAAAAGTTTTCCGGTTTTATAACCTCGATCGAGGTTCGGTAACATCATGCAATTTAGGGTTTGCAAGATTAACGCTCTGGATATTAGGGTTAGTGCAACATACGGCCAAGATACACACTTAATTTTAGGGTTGGGGAAGGATCGACGGCTGAGATTTGATATTACTATCTCGTTCGAGGTACATGGACGGCCACGATTTAAAGTCATTACTATGACAAGGTATGTCGACGGTCAAGATTCATTATATACCTCGATCGAGATATTTAAACGGCTGAGATCGCATCTTCCAACGTACGTGAATGGA